>NC_056735.1:1680917875-1681030375 GCF_019279795.1 Protopterus annectens | reverse complement strand
GCTTTAGTACCACTATAAATAGTTTATATCCAAAAAGTAGATAATTTACAACACAGTGCAATAGTGCTTAAAAGCATCTTCAGTCTTCTTTATAAGTTATTGTATACTTAGTGTTTAACTTTTCCTAACTTTACAATGATATATGGAATCCACACTTGATCTTTGTAATTACTAGTCAATGCACACATGTTCATACTGTTCTTAATCTTCTATTACCCCTTGTATTTTCCTCAGCTGAACCTGAAATTGGTCCAAATGGATTACTGCTCTACAGTGATAAACAAATGTAACTATCCTGCTAACTAACTAAATAAATAAACTTTTCCCCAAGTTTTCTTGCAGAGCTCTATCATTCAGAATTGAGCCAGTACCATGAAATATTCCATTCTTGTTAGAACTAAGAGTTTTGCCACATCCAAAAATAACATTTGAGTCAACTTCATAAAACTACCATCTTGGTAAGGCCCATTTTATTCATGCTTTTGGAGACCAGTAACACATGTGAGCAGCTATCCTTTTATGGAAGGCTAGCCCATATTCACATATCTCTGTGGTCAAGGAAGAATGCAGCTATGTGAATTAATTCTGTTATATATCCAGTATTCAAAACTGCAAAAGTTATCCTAGTCAGAGTCCTGCCAAACATTTCACCATAAATATACAATAACAGTGAACTTTTTTCAACTGTCTAATACTTAACTTTTTTTGGCTCATAGTGCCGTATTAGCTTAAGTATGACATACTTGTTACAGAGGTGCTTTAATATCTGGGTGCCTTTCTTAATGTTCTGAAATGTGTCTATATTTTTGCTGACTGTTACTCTCAAATTACTTGATATTTTGTAAATCTATCTATGAAGAGGTAGCCCATTTATAACAAACTATTTGCATCAGCATTAAAATTAAGGCTGTTTAGCTAACTTTTGCGTATGATACACTGCAACATATCATTGGGCTAGTGATGACAGGAGCACAGAATAGCTCAGCACAAGTAATGTAAGCAGCTGGAGTTTAAGCAGAGCTTCCAGATGTGTGCCATGGAACTGGAAATCGTCTGTGACAAGATCACTCCATCAGTAAATTATAAGTCTGAGTTCTCTATCATACGTCATGGCCAGATTATCTCAAAGTAATGGCATCCTTCCATTTTGGAATCATTATAGGTCTCAGGCATGCTTAGGTGCAGAGACAGATTACATGAAACTTGCTTATATATCCCATGTTATTACATATGTTTTGGTTCTTCCTCTCACTTATGTAGTGTCACTTATATGTCTGTTGTGTCACAATAATTTCTGCTGCTTAGTACCATCACTAAAATATTTTCATCAGTTTCTGGACTTTATTTCCAATTGTTTTCATTTTTTTAAACATTTTACTACATCCTTGCCCAGCACACATAATGGTCTGAGCTTTGATGGCAAACACTGTTAATAAGTATGGTTCTGGTAGGCTAATTGCACATAAAGACTTCCACACACCATTGTTATTTTGTTTAGGTCCTGCTCATAATGTGAGGGAATGTGAACCCTGCAGTAAACGTAAAATAAGACAAAACATTTATGGTGCTTTAAGATACTGAAGTCATTTCTAGCAGGAAAAATGCCTTAAGAACCTTTAGAAAGACTTCAGAAAGTTAATTTGCCGAAGAAACTAAAGTTGAGAAAGCAAAGGCTATCATCCAAAGAAAAACTATGTTTGTAAGGATGAGTAAATGTTTTTCTGACTCTTATGAAACAGGCGCAAATCTTCTAGAGACTACTAAACACTCTAAATGCTGTCTGTCTCTAAACTGCCCCTTGAACTTCCACAGATATTGGTGCAGATGAGATATATTTAAAGATAACAAACCCTCTCTGAATCTGTAGACAGTCAATTGCATAATCATTGTTGCTGAAGTAAAGAAACAATTCCAAAACCCCAACATGTTGGCAGAGGAATTTTCCATGGGGATAAACTTCACTTCAGAACTGTCTATACTGATTTTTTCATAAATAAATAGGATCGTGGGTATATACTAGTCTATAGTCTAATGACCACAAGGGTCTTTAGAAGCCTAACCATGCAACCCAACCTATTTTTTTGTCAAGTTCTTTTGGTCACCTATATGGTGGGGTATGTTCATAAAAGGTAGCTTAGGGTTATGTAGGTGGGGAGTGTTATTTGGGGATTAATTTACTTGCTGCTGACCTCTGTCCATGATACATGAGGGCCAGACCAGAGCAGAATTTGTAATTTCCCGTCCAGTGATTAAGGTTTCTTTTGAATAGAGTCGGGGATAAACTCTGCTTCACATAGATGGGGTAGCTTATTCTGTTGTGTGGAGATCCTTTGAGACACATATTGGTCTCCTCAGCATGTTTTAGTTATGTCGCAGGCAAATTTCAGGTCCTTGAATCTAGTGTTCTAGTGTTGTTTGTTTTTTGTATGTGCAAGAGATCCAGCAGAGCTGGATTTGAGGGTGCCTTATATGCCAGGCATAGATCACCTCTCAATGACCCGTAGGAGACTGAGTACAGAGACAGAGCCTTAAGGTGATCTGTGTAAGACAGGGTATTTATATCCTGTATTCTCCTGTTAAGGAACCATAGAGGATGTTCCAGCTGTTGCAAGTGTCTGGTTAAGTACATGCCAAAGGGGGCATTGTACTTGATGATGGGACTGATAAGAGTTGAGTAGAGTGTTGCTATAACATAATTATACCTTGATGCCATACCCTAGCTTAAGAGTTGGGCGACATAGAATGATTTTCTTACTTTCTTGGCTATGTGTTGGTTGAAGACCAGATTACTGTTTACATATGTTCCCAGATCCCTAACTATCATGACCACTCATAGGGGTGTTTAATCAATGGAGTAATTAACTTGGGTGGACAGTTTCCCAAAGGACACTATAATGCATTTTATTCATTGAATGTTAATCTGTGGCTTTGGCACCAGTCATTTGTTTGTGTTAGACCCTGTTGTAGGATGTTGCTGTCATGTGGGTAGAATCTATGACAGCTCCCAATTTACATTCATCTGCAAACTTGGTGAGACAAAGGCTTTTGACTTTAACCTTTACTTCTAAGAAGTAGATGCCAAACAGGAGTGGGGCCAACACAGAGACCTGGGGTACTCCACTGGTGACTGGTCTCCTCATGGTAGTGGTCACCAATCCTGACTTCTTGTGTCCTATCTTTAAGCCAGCCAGCAATCTACTGAGCTATGTAGGGATTTATGCTTACTTCTGAGAGTTTGTCAACAATACCTGAGTGGAGTATTGTATTGAACTCTTTGGCCTGGTCAAGGTAGGAGGTATGCATCATTTTCTCGTCATCCATAGCTTTGGTGACCCCTCTTGACAAAGTCTACCAAGATCAGTAAGCAAGACCTTAACAAATCCAAACTGGAATGGCTCCAGTGTATGTAGGTTGCAAATGTCATTGTTGATCATTTCCATGATAATTCGTTCCATGACTTTGCATATCAGACTTATCAGACTGATGGGTCTGTAGCTCCTGGAGTCAGTTGATGGTCCCCCCTTATGAAGAGGGATGACAATTCTGGCTCACCATTCATCTGGCACATAACTTTTTGAGGATGTAACTGAAGAATGCCTCAAGTGGTCCTGCTAGGGCATGTTTTAAGCTATTAAGAGGCAACCAGGGATATTGTCGGGGCCCATTGAAGCCAGTATTTTTAGCCTTAGAGAGTGCCATCAGGACCTGCTCCCTGTGGATAGGTGGAGGATATGCTAGAAGAAATTTCATAGAGATAGGATGAATGGGGGTTGATGTCAGAGCTACATTTATCAGCCAGTAGATTTGCAATGTCACCCTGGTTAGTGAAGGTTGTGTCATTTACCCCCAGTTCTATACACCATTGACTGTTACCTTTAAGATTCCTACAATAGCTGAAGAAGGGCTTGTGATTGTCCTTAGCCTAGGAGGCTAAACTTACCTTGCAACTGTCCATGTTGGAATTTTTTAGACCTCTTAATTTCTTGCTTATTTGAAGCAGAGAGCTTTTCTCTCTATGAAAATCTTTCTGATTTTCGCCATGAATATTTTTCTTTTGTTATATAGTAAGGATTCCACCAGTGGGGTTTATTTTCAGTGTTAGACCTAGGCTTACTTCTAGTAGGTACCGCAGCTTCAATGCAACCATTTACATGTTTATACAGAGGTTTTATAAAGAATTCTGCATAGATAGCTGTGTTAAAAAGTAGAATGAAGCACAAACCAAATCAGAAGACAAAAAGCCCGGGTGGAGAAGCTGGATTGGACCCACTCACAAAAATCCAAATGTTGCAGATAAAAAACCCAGTTGGGATGTTCAAAAACCACTCTATTCAATCTGATAAATAAATCCACAGACAAGATAAGCGCTTTTGTCCAGATAATCTAGTCTTCATCAGATAACTAGTTAAAAATGGACACTTCCTTTTATAATAACCCAACAGGAAATTACATAAATAATTAAAACAATTAAATTAAATACACATCGATACAAGCAAAATGTTAGCAGTCCTAGCTGTGAATACATACTAAGTAACACACAAACCCCCCACATAAATACAGTATGAATGCAAAATAAATATATGTCATGGAATATAAAAATACAAGTTTGTATAAGATGTTAAATATAAAACTGTATAATAAATAAGATTTTAAAACTGTATAAAAATATGAGATTCTATTAAATACTGTGTTATTCAGTAGATATTAGGGAGGTATTATTACCTCTCTATTGCCTTTAATTTCAATAAAGGACTAATTGAGATGTATTCATTTAGACCAGGCCAGTTCCCTGCATTTAAACATAACTGCCAGTATATTTCTCTTTTTTCCAACAATAGTTTCCCACGCCCCTCCTCTTATATGAATGCTAATACTATCTATAATGAAGAACTGGAATTTGTGATTGATATTCTCCATTATATGCTTACTTAATGCATTGGTATCTTTTCTATTTTTGATATCATATAAATGTTCATAGATGTGATTCTTCAGCTTCCGGTCAGTCTTGCCAATATAGTAACAAGAACAGATGGTGCATGTAGCACAATAAATAACCTTCTCTGAACAACATTTATATTTCTGGTTGATCTTAATTTCCATATTATCAATACAGAATGTGTTACCTTGTTTTATATGTTTACAGTAATTGCATCTACCATATTTGTTCATGGAACCAGGTTTTTAGTTAGCATACATGTTTCTAGTCTCAAAAATGTTTTTCAAGATCTTTCCTTTTCTATAAACTATGGTAGGTTTTAAGCCTATTAAAGATATAATATTCTTCTCATGTCTAAGGATGGGCCAATTTTTTACTAAAATGTCCCTTAAAATGAAACTATCCTCCGTAAAAACAGTAGTAAAAGAAGTTTTAAAATCTCTACTTTCTTCCATAATATTAATAACATGATTGTTAGAAGGTGTAACATTAATAGTACCATCCCCTGAAAGTAGGTGGAGGTAAAAACCTCGTTCCCTTTTAGTAGTTATTAAAGTCTCCAATGAATAAGATATTTGTTTCATGGTGAACATCTCTAGTAGGTCTTGGTAAAAGGTGTATGTTTTGTTATAGAGGGTTACCTGTAGCTGGCAAAGACATGACAAGGAACCTTGTCTATGGAAAGTTGGACAGAGATAAACTCCAGGGCATTTTCCTGTTTAACTAACTTGGAGTTGCATTTTCTAATATAGATTGAGACACCTCCACCTTTAGTCCCTGTCTGTGCAGCTGTTCATCTAAATGTGTGGAAGGCACTGTAACCTTCCACTGCTAGAGTACTTTCTGTGGCTTTAAACAACGTCTCATTGGCAGCACAGATGTCTAAATTCTCCAGAGTGAGGAGATATTGTAGTGTGGAGTTTCTTGTTTAGGATCCAAGCATTTAGCAGTAACACCTTAAGGTTGCTTTGAGTCTTTTTTTGCGATGCTGGTAGTTTTACCATTTTGACATTGCCTAAAAAAGGCTCTAAGGGGCTGGATAAGGTTTTAGCCACCATCCAAAACGTCAGCGGGAACAAGTTCAGATCATTCCAGGCAAAGCAATGTGATCTGTTAACCATATATCCCACATTGATAGATATTAGATTCACCTGGAGTAACTGCAGAAACTAAGCCAGTTATTAAAATCAATTGTTTTCTTTTCATACTGTTACATAATCCCTGGTGAAAGCAGAATGCTGCTCAATGCAAGGCACTTATCTGTTTGTCACACATATCCAGAGAGATATATAATGTCTTTTTCATATAGTCCAGTGAGGTATGTGTTAGGTCATTTATACCCATATAGGTTATGATAGGATCATATTGATACCTGTGGTGCAGTGACTTAAGCACGTACGTGATATTGTGGATCCTTGTTCCAGATACACAGCTAACCATTATCTTCTCTTTGTCCAACCTGGTGAGAGGGGCATCCATATGTCATCAATAGAATCCCCTATGACAAGAGTACAAGGTAAAGTGTTTGCCTGCCTTATGGGCTTTGTTCTTGGGTGATCACTGGGTGTAGTTTTATGTTTGATGTCAGGTGTTGCTTCTGCTGTGTGTGTTTTTGTGGTTGTTGAGGATATATAGATGCTGCTCTTTGATGGCTTAGGAAGTTTAATCATTACTTATTAAGCAATTAAACATTTAAAGACACAAATATACACAGCATGCATGAAAAGCCCCAACATTATCTGTCTAAAGAAATTGTAAATCATGTAACTAAACATTTTATAGCATTTCAAATTTTAAACCTCTAGGATGTAACGTGTTATGTTAAAAATAAATTTAGCCCCAATTTTATTTACTTCTAATATTATGTCACTTCCTTGACTCTCCTGGGAATGGATAGGTATAGGACTTACTAAGTTGTCCCTTTTCACGTTATGATTTTAATTTTAACTTTTGTTTGCCTTATATTCCCCCCTAGTTATACTATAATGACATCTAATCTGATGCATCACTAAATCCATTAGACATTGTAGTACATATATTTCAGCATTTGGCTTGAGCTGACTTCAACATCTTTACTCTGCAAATGTATATTTACATACACTACTACTGCACATGGAAACATACTTTTAGCCAAACCCGATTTCTTATCAAAACAAATCTTATTAGGCAAAAGCTCAGCTATATTTAATACTCTGTTATACAAGAAGGAAAACAATTTTAGTAAAATATGTTTTATTCTCATCATATCTTATCATTTTTTGCTTTATTAATGCTTCAAAATCATTCTAAGTTTTTCTTATTATATTTTAATATGTTTTTCCACAAAATGGCTATCATGGGTCCCTATTGTACTAATGTTATCTTGTTTTATATCTTCTGCTGCTCCCCAAAATCCAGATCAAGTCTGTTTTACATGAGTCATACTAGACATAAGGAAGTGAGATGTGTTTCCCTCGCATTTGGCCAGAATGGCAGTAGTGTGAATAACAATCATCTTATTCGGCATCTAGATCCTAACTGCTTTCATTTTTACCCTGATTTACTCTGAATGGTCATAGGTTCATAGGTTGGTACTAGGCTATTGGCCCTAGGGCCTATACAAGCCTAGCCATAACAATTCCCTGGCTATTTCTTCCTACAATATTTACTTCCCTGGACCCCTGTCTAGCAGGGTGAATGACGTGATCCCCGGGGTAAATTTCCTATCTCCCATCCAGTCATTAAGGTTCCTTTTGAAGAGGGCCAAGGAGGCACTCTGCTTGACATGTATGGGCAGTCTATTCCAGAGTATGGGGAGTCTCTGGGTCAGGAACCTATCCCTCCAGCATGTTTTGTTCATTGTGATGACAAGATTTAGGTCCCTGGAGTATGTGGCTCTGATGGATTGGGATTTCTTTAAGTGTAGCATGTCCAACAGTTCTGGGTTTGACATGGCCTTGTATGTTAAGCAGAGATCACCTCTGAGTACACGATATGCAACAGAGTATAGCTGGAGCTTTTTTAGTCGGTCAGCATAGGGCATCTGCTTTAGGCCTGTGATTCTTTTAATGAGGTGTTTCTGCGGCCTTTCCAGTTGTTGCAGATGTCTTGTGAGGTACATATCAAATGTGGTATTGTACTCTATGATGGGTCTAATGAGTGATGTGTACAGTGGGACAATGACCTCCTTTTTTCTGGATAAAAAGCAGTTAGTGATGAGGTGTGCCGCACAGAAGGATTTCCTGACTGTTGTGGCGATGTGGTTATCGAAGGTGAAACCACTGTCCACCTGTGTTCCTAAGTCTCTTATCACACTTTTGGTGTTTAGTGTACTGCCACCTATGTCGTAATTCATGGGTCCATGTTTTTTCCCAGAGGGGATAACTATACACTTCTTGGCATTGAGCTTGAGCCCATGGCTGTGGCACCAAGCATTTGTTTCTGTAAGGCCCTTTTGTAGAATATCCACATCATTTGGCAATCCAGTAATGGCTCCCAGTTTGCAATGTTCTGTGAACTTTTTTAACAAGAGTCCCTCAGTGTTGGCCTGTACTTCAGAGAAGTAGATGCCAAACAAGAGCGGTCCCAGGACTGAACCCTGAGGTACTCCACTTGTCACTTGTCTGGAGCTGGATTTGGAGTCGGCTACTTTTACAGTGTGGGTTCTGTCAGTAAGCCAGTTGGCAATCCATCGAGTGACATAGAGATTTATGCCCAGCTTAGTAAGTTTATCTGTGATTCCAGAGTTGGGGATGGTGTCAAAGACCTTGGCAAGGTCCACATAGGCTGTGTGGACTGACTTACCCTCATTCATGGCACTGGAGACTGATTCGAAGAAGTCAGTCTGGTTCAGGAGACACAATTGGCCCTTCATGAACCCAAACTAGGTGGGGTCCAGTGTTTGAAGGTTGCCAATGTCTTTGTTTATATGTTCCATGATAATACGTTCCATGGCCTTGCAGATCAGGCTCGTTAGACTAGCAATCCATAATAGTTCTAAAGTCTCAAAGAAATAAAGTAGGCACAATTATAAGATTTTCTACAGCTCATAATTTTTAGCCCTCCAACTACTGACAGACTCTAAAACACTCCCTTAGATATTAGAGTTATCAGACTTTGAAAGAGTCTTGTTTGAGCATGTGTAATGGACAGCTGCCACTTCAAAGATTTTGTGAGACCACTTCTGCTATTCCTCAATGTCTGCAGTGAAAAGGTATTTATTCTCAGTCCTAAATGATGTCAATATAGAAATGTACTGCATTTGCTCAAAAGTATTTTCCTTTCATGACTCTAGTCACACTGTCTCTATTCTTACAATGCAAAACTTTCTTTGCAAACCACTGCAAAACAGGGGACCTTTTGTTCCTGAATTTGTTTTTTTTATATACTTTTCTTAATTTGTTGAAGGTCAAATGTCATTTTTTTGTAATAATTTCCTACTTTTAAAGTTGATCTCCCTTGATTAGTAACATTCCCTACCACTCAGTTGTCCAGATTTTCATAAAATCTCCAGATTTGTGTCTCATAATTTTGATTAGATCATCATAAAATTTGTGGCTTTCTGGCAAATCACTGAGGATTGACATCACTAAATAATGACAGACATTTAAGTTTCATATTTCTTATCCATCAGAAATGCATGCTAATGTAAAACCTATTGCTCTATCACATTCTAGGCTTATATAAGCAGTATTTAAAATTAGTCTCTGATTTCAGGCCATCTGAGAATTGATGGCAAAGAACCTCATATTTTATAGTCTATAATGTGAACCTGTGTTATGATATCCAGGTAGTCTTTTAGAGTCAGGGTTTTACAATTGGAAATACACTTACTTATATGTTATTTAACCACTACCATATAACTGCATCCATTTGTTGCAGAAATAAATCCATACTCTTCCTTTTCTCCATACGTATAGGGTCTGTTTTATGTAATCAGCTTTCCTTTGCCAGGGCTAACTGAAACTTATAAGCTTGTTCTGTCATAATTGATGGAAACTTGTGATGTCAAACAACTAGTAAAAGTAAATGAATTACTGTATCTGTAGATTTGTTACTGTGCTTAATTCTGTAGTTAAATAGATAAAGGCAACATTTAATTTCCATATGAGGTTATTTATTAGTTTGTTTATGCTGCAAAGCAGCATATCTTATCATTGTTTTTCATATAAAGATTTCTTTATCTCTTTGTTTAAATGGATGACCACACAATGCAGAACAAGCTATAAACTTGGTATTGTATTAACAACTCATCAGGAAGGGAAAACTCTCATCCTTGTCTAGGGATTGAACCCACGCTCCCCTCCCCAGCTCATTGTTTATACTGCATTGGATGGTTGTGTGTTTAAAATTACCTTCGTAGTGGTTTTCTAGTTGGATGGAAAAATTGCTCTTGGGGAAAATCAGAAACAGAGCTCTCCGGAGATTCCTTGTTGGTCCAGTAGCTGTGATAATCACTCTCAGTGTGGGGAGTCCTTTGTTCAACCCCTAGACAAAAGTCAGTGTTTTCTTTTTGTTGAGTTCTTTGTTAACTCATTACTTCCTACAGCAGTATACTCATCGTGAAAGCAGAGTTCCTATGTATCATGCTGTAGGAGTATCGTCTTCTTTAGAGGAGATTTTCCTGTACTCCTGAAATAAGTACACTCTTCACTGTTTTCAAAGTCTAATTTCTAACATCATGGTATAGGTAAATGCATAATATTGGGGCAGCAAGGTGGCACCTGCAAGCTGACAGGATTTGCTAAGCATGATGGTGAAATGGTCAGCATGGAATGTGTGGAGCTGGAATTATTAAGGAATGTTTGCAAAAAAATCATGAATAAATTGCACATTTCCAAATTTACATTAATAATGCAAAAACAGACTGTGATAGTTTCATGTTGGGAGTGGTGTATTCAAGCAATGGGTTTTAGTAAAATTACATTAAAACACTTTGTTTAATGTGAAGACATTCTGAGATATAAATGTTCCTTTTGTAAAGTAGTTTTGACTATTACCTATATTTTTATAGCTGCATTAATTTCATAAAAGTTATGCAACCTACAGTTGAACAAATAGTGCCATTGTATACAAAATATTAAGGTACACAATGCTGCCACTGTTACCTGCCATATTACACACATGGTTTTGTAGATGAATATTGTTTTGAAATATTGTAAAACTAATACATTGTAATATTCATAGATTCAGCAATTTCAGAAAACAGCAGTATGCTATCCCTTCTTGTCATATGTTATTGGAAAGTTCTTGAACGGTTGAACAATTCAGTCACTGATATCTTGAATCTATCTTGCAAACTTACAGATATTAAATCTTTTGTTTGACCACAACCCTAGCATTTTTTGGCAAACAAAATTCATTTTTTTCTTTCATAAATATGCAATATAAAACCAATATCTACAAATGGACTTTTAATAGTATATAACCGGGTGTATATTACATAGTCAAGGTTTCAAAAGAGCGAATAATCAACTGCAAAATAGCAAAACCACAGAATTTTGAACATCCAGAACAGTGACTTTTTCCCAGGGAAAAAAATCGCTGCTCCAACAAAAAAAAAAAAACAAATCCACACACAAAATAAAGTGTGGGGCTTCACCCCCATTCCCCTTAATGTGGGGGGCACACTCCCCTTACACAAATATACCTACTCCGAGATCACACCATAGTGGAGGAAACAGCAAAGTCACGACAATGGCCCAGTGATTTTTTTCCCTGGGAAAAAAATTTGCTGTTCTGGACATTCAGCATTCTGTGCTTTCACTATTTTGCAGTCGACATAAGAGCATTCACTCTTTTCAAACTTCGATTATCCGATATAGACCCATATAACCCAGTGTCTACCAAAGAGATATCATATTACATTTGTGTAACTCACACCACTTGTCAGATATTATAAATGTAAAGAACTTTGTTTTTAGTAGAGGATTTTGGAGAAAATTTTTCAGGTAGCAAGCAGTTGCCTGGAGTAGATGATTTCAGGAAGCAAAAATGTCAATTAAGCTCCTGCTGTTCAGGATTAAATGAGTTAAAATAGTTTCACTTTAGCTATGTATAGTCCCTTGTTAACATCAACAAGAAAGTCAGATGATATTCATTACCATAAACTCTGAACACTATGTGATTTTTAATGTCTAGCCAAGGGCATGAAAACAGGGACATGTTTCTTTCTGAAGCAATTTGAGATTTTAATACAGTTAATTTTTCTGAGACCTGTGTGATCTATGGCAGGGGAAATGGGTGAAAAAAGACACTGAGGTCTTTCAGAGCACTCAATAACAAGTTAGGTGATATAGAGACAAAGAGGAACTCTAGGTTAAGGTTAGTAACTTCGGAGAATGATGTTTTCTTTAAATGGACCTATACTAGAGAGTCATATTTTCATAGACTCTTAGGTTACACTAAGCTTGTAGCCTAGGAGAATCATGAAGAAGCTTAGTTATGTCACCCAATAGGATTGCATTATATTAAGGCCCATAGCAATGAAATTATCCTTATATACCATCCCCCACCCATGAATTTATAGCCACTTATCCACTCATCAAATATGACCTTGAAGATTGCAAGGAGTTACATTGTTTGATATGTAAACAGAAGTGAAGATGCCTTGGATAAAGGTCTATTATTTTAATAGATGTTACTAATCTGATAGTGCAGGTTGATGTCTTTAGAGCAGGAGCTTGTTGCAAGTTGAATTTATTTTATATAGACAAAGGAGACTAAAAAGAGCAGGGGTAGCACAAAAAGCTATACAAAGATCCCATCACATGAGCCTATATCAAATCGAGTAAAGCTATGTAATTTGTTCTATGATTTTCTTATTGAGGGATCTCAAATCATTCAAGCTGGTAGAAATGCTTAGAGATGGACAAGCTAAATTGGGTATTATTTTCAAAAATAAGTCCAATATAGGGTGGGTAATGTGGAAATAAGACTTGGACCTAAAAGAGATTTCCCATCAAATGAGTTGTGTGAGGTTGAAGGATTTTCTGACTATGATCAAAAGATGATGACCAGAGGAAAGCTCATTATTAATATAAATATCTAGATGCCCAATGACTATGTCAGTTTTAATGGGGTACTGTTAATAAGCTATGACGTAGTGATGCTAGGTAACTCTACTATGATTCTTGCCTTTAAGGAAAAAGCTATGATCCATACAAAAGGCATTCATCTGATCTAGCTCTCACTGGAAAAGTCAGGTGTTTTAATTTGGTCTGCCAATTGCACCCAATTTACAGTCATCTGTACATCTGCCTTGTCATAATCCTTGGACATTTGCTTCCATGTACAAGATCTAGATGCCAAACAAGAGAGGTCTCATGACAGAATCATGCTGGACCAATAGCTTGGACCTTTGTCTGACTAGAAATATTTCTTACTTTAACAAAATAGAGTTCATCAGTGAGACAGTTAGCAATCCAGCAGACTACATACAGGTTATGTTTCACTGGGAAAGTTTATTGATCATATTTGAATAGAGTATGATGTTAGAGCCTGCTCCAGGTAAACAGTATGCACTAACTCATTTCCAGGGTCTCAGTGACTTTTTTAAAAATCCACAAGGCTAATCAGACAAGATCTGTCCTTTGCAAAACTAAACTGGCAAGAGTGAAAGAACTGGAAGTCTTCTATGTCATTATTAGTTAGCTTAGTGATTACATGCCAGTGAGTCTTACTGGTCTATAATTTTTAGTTTTGTGGATATTGTTACACAGTTATTATACTGCATCCATTGTTTACATATCACATATATAACCTGGAGAGAGAGAGAAAGAGACTTGAGTTAAAGAGAATTAGAAGAGTTTTACCTGGGTGGTACTTAGCATTTAACACAGACAGCCTAGGATATTGTCAGGTCTATGGAACTAGTGTTCTTGGTTTTGTTGAGGGCAGTCAGGGCCTCATCTAATGAGAATGTGGAAGAGATTTAGAGATGTCGATAAAGTGGGGTAGGCACAAGAAATGAAATTTAGTATTGAATTTTTTGGCAAAGGCATTGGCAGTGGCATGTGGGTCAGAGGAGGGTTTACCTTTTAAGATAAGACCCATAAGTCAGACCAGCCTCATCTGTATGGCTATGGAAAAGATCATTATTGAATTAATAAATAAGGATGTAGGTAACCTACAAACTCTTGACCCAAGCCAATTCATACATACTAATGGCAGATAGCCCCTAGTCAATCAGGTTGACTTCTTCAAGAATGTTACTGAAGCAATAGACGAGGGTGAATCAGTATATACTGCAAATCTAGACCTCATAAAGGTGCTCACTACCATCCCACATTCAGGTATCATAGATAAAATATCCCAGCTAAATGTTAACCCCCTATATAACTAGTTGGATAGCAATTGGTTCAGAAATAGGACCCAGGAAGTTAGGATGGGCTGCCTCCTCCAAAAGACCTGCAGTTAGTGGTGAAACCCCACTGTTCAGTTTTTGGGCTGTGGTAATTTAGATATGAAGAAGCACAAGCTTGTCATCTTGTTTGACCAACCTTGACTTGACCTTGTTACTCAAGGAGATTGAGACACCTCTACCTTTAGTCCCTGCCTGTGCAGTAGCTGGCCTTAATGTATAGAAGTCATTTTAGCCTTGTGCTGTCAGGGTGCTGCCAAGGATTTATACCATGTTTCAGTAACTACACAGCTGCCTGCCTTCTCCATGGTGAGAATAGCTCAGAGATAGTAGAGTTTTTGTTTAGATGGCTGGCACTGAGCAATAATACCTTCGTATTCCCTTGGGTTGTTTTTTATCTGTCAGAAAGTTTGTTAGCTTGGCATTCCCTAAGAAGGCACTATGGGGGAGAACAATGGTTTAGCCCATATTCAAAAGCTCAAAGGGGATTGATTGGTGTAGGCTATCCTTAGCAAAGCAATGTGGTCTGTTGACCATATCTTCCCATGCTGACCTGTATGGCATGCCCTAGGAATGACACCAGAAGCTAAGCCAATCATTAAAGTCAGTCATCTTTTATCCATGTTGTGGCATCATCCTAAAGGTAGAATGCTGCTCAAGGCTAGGCTCATACTATCCTAGGACACATAATGTAGCTCTTCATATAGTCCAGGAAAGTACTACTCAGGTCATTTACACACATAGAGTCATACTGGTGCCTGAGGTCCAGTGACCTGAGTATGTGCATAATCCAGCAGATCCTGGTGCCTGATAGGCAATGACTATGACTTTCTCCTTATTCAGCCTGGTGACTGGGATAATTGTGTGTCTGACAATGGAGTATCATATGACTAAAATCTTGGGCTATATGGTGGTTTAACTTATCGGCTTTGAAGCTGAGGGTTCATGAGATGTGGCTGTATATGTTGTGGTGGGTGTTGCTTTTGTGGACTGCTTTTGGGGGTTCTGAAGATATTTGTATGTAAAATATCTGGGAGGTCTTTGGGGTTTAGGAAGATTAATTTTAAGACCTTCAGCATATGTGGGTCTGAGTGCCTGACTCACACTGTGTGTAGTGGGTGTAGTGTGTGCATTTCTGACAACCTGGTTGGTATCATGTGTTCGGGTCTATATCATATGAGCGAATCGCACAAATTGCGAACGCTCATAATATCGAACGCATCTGACCTCAAAGTGCTTTTTCTGACATTGCTGTACAGTGAAGAATGGGATACTGCCCTTTCCTCACTGTAGTGCAATCTTGGAGTTGGAATATATACTTAGTGGGGGTGGGGGTGAGAGCGCAGCCCCCCCACAATAGGAAGTTTGAGGTTCAGTACATTCAATAAGCGTTTGCAATTTGTGCGATTCGCTCATATGATATAGACCCCATGTGTTCCTGTATGTGAGAGCTTGGCTTCCAGTGAAACTGTTTAAATGTATCTCTCACATGCTTTGTCAGACTGTTTGAGAACAACCTGGTTGTCAGCAAACAAAAGGCAATTGCCGCATTGTCTCAGAATGTCCATATCCACCAAGCTGACTGTAGAAATAGCAGGAAAATTCATGTCCATGGTTTTTGGCCCTATTTAGGTAGCCGGTAAGTTCTTGCACGAGTGAAGAGTAATAACAAAGCACAAGGGGCAGAGTTTGTTCCTGTACAAAGTAGTTGAGCAACTAAGTAAAAGGCTACTCTTGCTGGACCAAGAGTGCGGGAATGCAACAGTGAAGTACCAGTAACAAATATAAAGTAGTAAATTGCACACTAACATTGCCCGGAAGATTTCTCAAAAGTGCAGATCTCAACAATCAGCAAATAGAAAAATAAATGATTTAAAGCACAATATCAATAAATAAAAGCCAGTATTGCATCTGTGGTCAAAACTCAAACTTGAGCATAGTAGTGCTCTGTATGTGACCTAAACTGTAGCAACTACTGCTTGCTACATTCTAGCAAACAGTCTGCTACAGTTTAAGAGTTAAAAAAACTCTCAATTTTTTTTCTCTTTAACTAAAACCTGAGCACTGTAGTGCTCCATGCAGGCAGGGTATAAACTATAGTAACTATTTGCTACATTTGTAGCAAGCAGTTTGCTACACTTTAAAATATTTTTTTTTTCTACTAAAACATGAATGCCATACTGCTCCATGCAGGCACAGTAGAAGCTGTAGCAACTGTTAGCTGCATTTTTTTTTAAATACAAGTTGCAGAAGGAGATTCGGGAGTAAGGTACAGAAAAGGTACCTGAATGGCTGGGGCAGCAGGGAGGATGTTGTGTGTGCCAGTAGAAAGAATGGCTATTTTTTGTTTACTCTTCAATGGAAGAGCTCAGGGGTGTGGATATAACTATAATAAGCTGATCACTAGGTTTGGCTTATTACAGTAAAATGTAATTTTTTTATGTAGTTTTTATTGCTCTTCAATGGAAGAGCTGGGGGCATGGATCTAACTGTACTAAGTCGACACAGTAAAGCAAGTTTTTTATGGCTTTTACTGCAATAATAATAATAATAACCACAATCGACATAGTAAAGTGTTTTTTATGGCTCTAACTGTAATAATAATAATAATAATCACATTGAAGTGCTTTTTTCTTTTTTTGCTCTTCACTTGAAGATCTGAGGGGGTAGGGCACAGGTTTGTGGTACTGACACAAGATGCTGGTTGAGCCAACTATACTTCTGGGCATGGTTCAAAACTCAGTGCTAAGAAAGGCAGAATAGTACCCTTTGGGAAGTTAGCTACCACATGAAACTACCTCAATAGTAACACTCCCCTAAGAGCAGACCCAGTAGTCAGGGATTTGCAGATGTATGTAGACAGTAAGCTGGCTTTCAATCAACATATCTCTATAATAGTAAGGAAATCATTTTGTGCTGCCCAGCTTATTAGCAAGTGAATGGCATCTAGGCCCAAGGAAGTCATCATTCCACTCCGCGCATGACTAATCATCCCCACCATTGAGTACAGTGCCCCATTCATTCATCCTCACAAAAAGAATAAACGCATGCTATGTGGATCCCCTGAAAACAATATCCTTATATGTTGTGTCTCCTACAGACTGTAGAAGGACAATCTATGTCAGGCATAAAGCATACAAGTCTTAATAGATTAAAACTCCAGACTCTAGAAATGGTAACAGTTAACAGTTTATTAAAAATTACACAAAGCTTTTGGGTCAATACCCTTCATCAGTGTGAGCATACAAAAAGAAAAATTAAAAATTCAGTTAAATAGTGTATTCAAACTAAAAATGTGACACAGCCCCAATCAAAACTATTCACAATTAATCAATATCAAGCCTTAAAAACACATTGCATCCATGTAGAAGTAGAAACATAATACATGTCCCTCTAATGGGTGCATATAATAACATTTAGATTATAATCAAATATATGAAAAAAAGAAACCATATAAATATAAATATGTATAACAACATATATAGTCTGTGTAAAAAACAAACTTAACACAACAGTAATATCTATTATTCAAACACATTTGTTTCATCCCTAAAATCGGTTTAATGCTGACAGCAGCATCGCTACCAGGCTCAGAATCAGCCTGTAAATGAATGATCCATTCATACTCACAAACTTCTAATTTATTGTTCAGATCACCACCCCTCATACTTTTATTTACTACATTAACTACCCTATAGTGAAAATCATGGTCCTATCCATGTTTAGCAATATGTTTAGCTAAAGCATTACAGCTAATATTTTTATGTTTCTCTGAACAATATTTGCTAATCTGATCTTAAATCTTGGAGTACCTTTCCCTATGTAAAATGCCTAGTATTTTACACAAGTAGATAAATAAACAATGTTAACCATATTACAGGTTGCAAAAAATCTAAAGGCCTACCTTCTTGCTGATTTTGGATGTAAGCTGTGATGGCTTAGTGGTTAAGTGCTGTGATTATAGTGTACAGGGTCCTGGGTTCAAGACCTGCAAGGGCTGTTTATTCTGGGTTGAGAGGTTGGCATAATGGTTAAGGTATTTACCTTGCAGACATAAGGTGCAGGGTTTGATTCTCACATGGGGTAACTAGCTAGGCTTAAAATGGCCCACAAGGGCAATTAGCCTGCTACTAATATATAAAACTGTTATTGCTAAGTACATACCTACAACTAATTCAATTGTACGGGGAAATGACCCGATCTAGTAGCTAGTTCCTTGCTAACATTGCAGCTCCTATCCTTATAATAAAGACATTTTTTAAGACTGGAACAGGTTCTGTACACAAAGTTGAGTCTATTCCTAATAATTTGTTTAAGTTCTGGCATTGCTTCTAAGATACCCCAATTCCTAGATATAATCTTCTTAAACTCATTAGTTCTCCTATTATAGATAGTAACCTAACGTAAATGGCCCTGTCCTCTAACTTGAGACACATTCTGGGAACTGGTGTTTCTTTCTCTAAAATATCATCTAGCTGAGCCCTGACTTTCCTTTATAACTCTCTGCTTAAGTTCATTCAAGAGACAGCCATCACAGCCTGTCTCCCTGAATTCCTGTGACATATTGTTTATCTGCTCCAGACATTTTTCTTCAATGGTATTAAACTGACTAACCCTCAATAATTGGCTTTTGACAATGCCCTTAAAGATACGAAGAGCATTCATGCAAAAGTATGTAAGTATGAATGGATCATTCGATTACAGGCTGATTCTGAGCCTGGTATCTATACTACTGTCAGCATTAAGCTTATTTTAAGGGTGAAACAAATGTGTTTGAATAATAGATATTAATGTTGTGTTAAGTTTATTTTTTACAGAGACGATATGTTGTTATACATATTTATATTTATATGTATGCTTGTGTGTGTGTGTGTGTGTGTGTGTGTGTGTGTGTATATATATATATATATATATATATATATATATATATATATGGGTCTGCTACCGGAGATCGAAATTACACTATTTCGAAATCCAGTAGTAGATGCCCACTAACGCGAAAGTGCACTTCACCCAAGCCCTAACCCTAAGGTCCATGACTACTGCACCACAGTGGAGGACATTGCCCGTTCGCTCAAGTGGCATTCATGAAACTGCACTTTCAGTGAAGTGCACTTTTGCATTAGTGGGCATCTGCTACTGGATTTCAAAATAGTCTACAAATACAAAAACTCCAGAAAAAAGTCCAGTAATAAACAAATAAGGCACCAGGAGTACTTCTAAAGTAAGCTAGCCATACACGTTTGTTCCAATATTTGCCAGAAAGCCTGTATGAGCACTTTCATTCCTTTAATGCATTACATTCAAGATGGAACTTCATCAGATACAACATAAAACATCACTTCCCCTCATCTTATATACTTTTACATACTTGTCATGTGATCTGTCTCCATTTTTTAAAAAACAAGCACACTAATAAAATCATTAACATAACACTTAATAAAAACATTTAAATACAGGTTCATTAATAAGACCTTCCACTTGGAACCTATTACCTGCTTAATCTATGCTAAAAAAATGTGCAAATCCCGCTACTATATCTAATAAATCTATATATTAAACCCTATTTTAACTAACAATACTCCTAAAGAGTTAAAATACTGTTGTTAAATTTCATGTACCAACAAACAATCTATTTCTTATCAATCTTATTTATATAAATTAAATTAAATTTATATTCTTTCTACTCTCATGTTGAGTACACTGTTAATAGATATTCTATCATTTAAACCTGGTTTCATGGTTGCATTCAATAATACCTGCCAAAAGGTCTCTCTGTATTCCAAAAAATTGGACCAATTACCACCTGTCTCTTGTTTTCTGAGCTTGTCCAACACACATCTATGTCTTCTTTGTTTACTATATAAATTCCTAATTTCCATTTCCATAAGTTTTTCAAAAATAGCTACCAAAGGGGGTTATATTTACTCTTCCTACACAACAATCCCTTAACATTCTTATTACTTTCTTATTCTTCACTTTTTTCACCCTTCTCTAGTAGTATTTTTAGATTAATCAATCTCGAGAACAACTTGATGTCTAAAATTGTATCCACTCCATAATTTTGACCTTTTGGGACAAAAGTAAACCCTTTTGATAACAGTTCCCCATGGTGCACATCCAATATTTCATTGGTGGTTCAGAAGCACCATTGAGTTCTTTCAACTGTATTTTAACATTTAATGAACTTTCCTTAGTAATTAGTAGAATTCTAGAGAAGAACTGGAATGGAGTATTTGGGGCTTTTGGTCTAATTGATAAGGTAGGCCCTAGCCCTAGGGTAGTGTTTAGAAGGGGTAACAATATGAAAACCCTTTTTGAAAGGACTCAAAACAAGGGTTATAGGATTATGATGGGGAAAATGAACCCTTGTGGATGTTGTAGGGAATGTAGATTTATGTTTGAAACAAGGAACTTGATTATAAAAGGATATGACAGGGTTATTAACATCAATGGCAATTATAATTGTAAAACCAAGGGAGTTGTTTATGTAGCCCTATGTCAATCTTGTAAAGCCTACTACATTGGTAAAATGGAAAATGAGTTGAGGAAGAGTGTGTACCAACATAACTATGCCATTAAAAAACAGGACAACAGGAATGCATTATACAAGCATACTGTAGTATGTAGGGACTTTAAGAAATTTAGGTTTTGTGTGTTGGAAAAAGTCAGAAAACAAGAGAGAGGTGGTAATTGGTCCAATTTTTTGGAATACAGAGAGACCTTTTGGCAGGTATTATTGAATGCAACCATGAAGCCAGGTTTAAATGATAGAATATCTATTAATAGTGTACTCAACATGAGAGTAGAAAGAATATAAATTTAATTTAATTTATATAAATAAGATTGATAAGGAATAGATTGTTTGTTGGTGCATGAAATTTAACAATGGTATTTTAACTCTTTAGGAGTATTGTTAGTTAAAATAGGGTTTAATATATAGACTTATTAGATATAGTAGCAGGATTTGCACTTTTTTTAGCATAGATTAAGCAGGTAATAGGTTTCAAGTGAAAGGTCTTATTAATGAACATGTATTTAAATGTTTTTATTAAGTGTTATGTTAATTTTATTGTGTGTTTGTTTTTTTAAAAATGGTGACAGGTCACATGACAAGTATGTAAAAGTATATAAGATGAGGGGAAGTGATGTTTTATGTTGTATCTGATGAAGTTCCATCTTGAATGTAATGCATTAAAGGAACGAAAGTGCTCATACAGGCTTTCTGGTGAATAATGGAACAAACATGTGTGGCTATCTTACTTTAGAAGTACTCCTGGTGCCTTATTTGTTTATTATTGGATTTCGAAACAGTGTAATTTCGATCTCCATTAGTAGACCCATATATATATATATATATTTGTAATATAAATGTTATTATATGTACCCTTTATAGGGATATGTTTTCTATCTCTACATCTATGTGGATGCACTGTGTTTTAAAGGATTGAAATTGATTAATCCTGAATAGTTTTTGATTGGGGGCTGTGTCACATGTTTTTAGTTTGAATACACTATTTAATTTAATGTTAACTTTTTCTTTGTATGCTCACACTGATGAAGGTATCAACCCAAAAGCTTTGTATAATTTTTAATAAACTGTTAACTGTCAGCATTTCCAGAGTCTGGAGTTTTTATCTATTGTGGCTTTTATGTTGGTATGCAGACATGTTTGCCACTGTATTGATCCATTTTTGCTGTTCCATTTTCTCTGGGTTGTTTGAATTTACGTTGAGTGCTGTCTATTTTATTTTTATAAAATTTTGGGATGAAACAGACAACTTTTGAAATGAACACTGATGCTGGCTTGCAGACTGCAGGTCGTTCACTGCATGAAATGTTGGTGGTATGTACAAATCCTTTACTTTGACTGGTTATAGCAGTAAAAGTTTGGAACCTGCCACTGGTCATGCCGACAATTTTAAATCTTGAATTGAAGCTGTAGAAAGGAAGGTGTAAGCCTTTAAGATGCTTCAATGGTAGTATTTCACTTTACAGCTTTCTTGGATTTTGGGATTTCGCATCGAGGACTGAGGATATTAAAACTGCCAACTTTTGGTAAGAAATGGCAGGAGCTCCATTTAAAGCTTAGCGCTGAATATATGGCTCTAAAGAACCATTTTTTGGCAAAATTGAAACTGACCTACAGGAGGAGATAGTGAAATTGTAATGTGAGATTGTTGGGTCTGTATTATAAGAACAAAGTTTTAAATATTCGACCACCATATGGGCGACATCAAATGGTCAAATATTTAAAATCTCGCAAGTGTGAATGGAGATGACTGTATGGAATTCTTCCCTTTACTTCAACGTAGTGCGATCTCAGAGTTGGCATAGTAGCAGGGGGTGTGGGGTACGGGGGGGGGCTTGCCCCCCTGCTCTGAGCGATCAGGTAGGTTTTTCTTTTATTTTTGCAGTTTTTATTTTGGTTTCGATGTTTTACAACTTTGTTCATATGGTGTCGTCCATATGGTGTTCGAAGTTGTAAAACTTCATTCTTATAATATAGACCCAAGATTGTTAGCATGCCTTCTTTTGCAGATTTTGCACATATTTACAATTTGATGCTTGAAAGAATAACTAAGTATAAGCGTCAGTTGGAGCTCACAAAAAAAATGGAAGCTCCGGAAGGATTTAAATGATTTTAAATCTAGCAACATTTTTTCATGGCCTAGAGAACAACAAGTGAATGGAGGGGGTTAACACTCAGAAAGGATCCATGTATGCTTTAGGCTTGTTTTCTTTATTTGCTATTCCCAATGAGTCTACTAAACAGCTTGGTGAACCTGACAGGAATGTGGAACCTAGTATATCAGTACAGAAAACCGCTATTGTTTATTAGGGGAATGTTATTCCACCTGCTAATAATAATGTAGGGGTCATGTATGATATGGTGTCAAGTGTAAATTCAAATACCATGGAGGATTTTCATCAGTAATCCTTCCTTTATACAGTATTCCAACTTACCAGAGATGGTGGAAACATGCAACATGGACTCCTCAAGAGGCTAACCACAAAGAAAAGGGGGCAGCAGAGGAAAGTGAAGGAACAACAGACCTCAATCTCAGAGCCACTCAAGACATCAGGTTCATTAAATGAATTTGCGGTTGTTAACCTTTCTAATTTAGAGTTAACAGCTACTAATATGTCATTGCTACAGAGAGGGTTTCAATTCATTCCATCTAATACAGATACTGTTGTTGAAGCCCTAACTGATTTGAAAGTGTTTGTAAGGAATCCTAGTTTAAAAAAACTTATTTTTAATGACTCTTCAGTCTCTAGCTCTCAATTGTTTAAGAGGCCTAGTGTATTTGTACCTGTCAGCTGTCCGGTTGTGACTGCTTTTCATAATATATGTGAGCAAGAGTTATGTAAGTTGTATGAACAGAGAGAAAAGGAGAGATTTTATAATCTAACATTTGAGGAGCATGAAGCCCTTGAGAAATTACAGCAAAATAATGACATTGTCATAAAACAGACAGATAAGGGTGGAACTGTGGTGATACTGGATAATACAAATTATATAACTTATATGAATGATATTTTAACAGATGAAGCCATGTTTTAAACCATCAACACCTGTGATATTGAGAAGTTTATTTATAGGGTTAACATGTGTATATATGAACTTCAATTGTCAAATGATATCTCTGTTTAATTAGTTAATTTTTTAATGTCTCCTGCCCTGTGACACCAATACTTTATGGGTTGCCTAAAATACACACAAACGTAAACCACCCCCCATGAGACCAATTGTACTGGAGGTGCTTGGAAAACTGAATCCATATCTTTATATTTGCAGTCTGCTTGGGATAAATATCTTCCTAAAGTCAAAAACTATATGAAGGACACGGGTGATTTTTTTATCTGAAATATATGAGAGGCATGATATTAAATAAGATGATGTTGACTTTACTTTTGTCACAATGGACATTAATTCTCTGTTCACAGTAATTCAGAATGACTGGATGCTGTTTGTGATTTCCTGAGAGCATGGAGATATACATGGAAAGGAGGTAGAAACTATCTGTGAATTATTGGAAATGGTTTTGACAAATAATGTGTTTATCAGATAGATGGCATAGCAATAGATACTTCCATTGCAAATACTTACACTAATATGATGCTGAATGAATGGGAGAAACAGTCTGTCTCTAATTGTCCCCTGTATATAAATGTAAATTAGCATTTTATAAATGTTTTGTTGATGGCATCTTCCTGATTTGTGCAGGCAATCAGTCAGAGTTGGTTTATTTAGTCAATTATCTAGAACTTCTCAAGAAATGAGATTTGTTTCCTTGCTGTAAAGTTGGGGTGAGTAAACAATGCAATTACTATGTGTATTTTTAGGAAATGAAGATCACAATAATAGATACACACATAGGAACAGCATGCATGCTTTTCATACCTTTAAGAGCATTGTCAAAAGCCAATTGCTGAGGGTTAGTCAGCTTAATACCAGTGAGAAAAAAAATGCCCAGAGTAGATGAACAATATGTCACAGGAATTCAGGGAGAGAATTTATGATGGACGTCTCTTGAATGAACTTATGCGGGAAGTTATGAAGGAAAGACAGGGCTCAGCTAGACCACATTTTAAAGAAAGGAACACCAGTGCACAGAACATTTCTCAAGTTACAGGACAGGGCCTTTTAAGTTATGTTATTACCTATGACAGGACGACTATGAAGTTAAGAAAATTATATCTAGAAATTAGGGTATCTTGGAAGCAATGCCAGAACTTAAACAGATTATTGGGAATAGATCCAACTTTGCGTACAGGAAGTGCTCCAGTCTTAAAAAACATCTTTGTTATAAGGATATGAAGTGCAATGTTAGAAAGGGAATAGCTACAGGATTATGGAAATTTCCATGATATAATTGTATTTGTTGTAGGTATGTACTTAGCAATAATGAATTTATATATCCAAAAACAGAAAGAAGGCATGCCTTTAGATGTTTTGCAACCTGTAATATGGTTAACATCATTTATTTAGCAACATGTATAAAATGCTTGGCATTTTACATAGGAAAATGTTCTTGAAGACTTAAGGACCAGATTACCAAACATCGTTCCGAGATATGTAGAAATATTAGCACTAATGCTTTAGCTAAACATATTACCAAACATGGATAGGACCAATGATTTTCGCTATAGGGCAGTTAATGTATTAAATAAAAGCATGAGGGGTGGTGATCTGAGCAATAAATTAGAAGTTTCTGAGTATGAATGGATCATTCATTTACAGGCTGATTCTGAGCCTGTTATCGATACTGCTGTCAGCATTAAGCTGATTTTAGGGATGAAACAAATGTGCTTGAATAATAGATATTAATGGTGTGTTAAGTTTCTTTTTACAGAAGCTATATGTTGTTATACATATTTATATTTATATGGTTTCTTTTTTTCATATATTTGATCATAATCTAAATGTTATTATATGCACCCATTAGAGGGATATGTATTCTATTTCTACTTCTATATGGATACACTGTTTTTAAGGACTGAAATTGATTAATTGGGAATAGTTTTTGATTGGGGGCTGTGTCAGATGTTTTTAGTTTGCATACACTATTTAATGGAATGTTAACTTTTTCTTTTTGCATTCTCACACTGATGAAGGGTATCAACCTGAAAGCTTTGTATAATTTTTAATAAACTTTTAACTGTCAGCATTTCCATAGTCTGGAGTTTTTCTCTATTGTGGCTTTTAGTGGTTTACTGTTGTATTGATCTGTTTTTGCTGTTTTCTTGAGACATACAACACATCCCGGAATCTGATGACCTCTTGGATATCAGCAGAAGAAATAGCATCAGAACTACTTAATCCAGGAACTTAAACCTTTCTTGCAACATAAATATGATATGTTGGAGTCACAGGTATGTGTCTCAGAAAATACCCCTTTTCTGGAATAGGCTTCTCATACATTTGAAGCAGCGTTCCTCCCAACCGTATTGAAGTGTAATCTCCATCAGTGGATGGGAAGTCAGAAATTCACCCCTGGCCTGTTACTTATGTATCTAATGGATAGAGTCAATCTGTAAATGGTTGACCACTCATTGCCTAGCTTACATGTACCCCTAAAAATTACTTCTAGAGCAACAAACTTGTTGGATACATTTGAGATGCATGGCATGGTTGAAAAGGCCATTGTGGTTGTTGTCCTAGCATATATCTATCTATAAATTTATGAACCTAAAAAGGCACTGCTTTGAGAGTGAAACATTTTTTCTGAATGCAAAAGTTATGGAAGGTTAGGTGCAAGCCATCATTAGTAATGAATGAGGAAGTGTTGGCCATCTCTTCCTGTCAGTTTATCAGCCCATTACTGTATCTATTTATTTTGTTCTTTAAAAATGACATTAAAAAGACTCAGCACTTTTCATCTAATCTTCTTTTCTTTTTTGGCCAATAAATTTTGTGTCTAGTGAAACCTTTCCAGTGAGCAAATTAATAAGATTAAATCAAATAAACTAAACACTTGACTGCGTAATGTATGCAGATGATGTGGTGTTCTCGATGTTTTCAACATCAACTCATGAAATCTCTACAAAATTGCAGTTTGATTTTGAAGTATTTTGAAACAGGTTAGCTAACAATATAGAGGATTATGTTTGGTTCGATGATCATAACCCATTTATTATGTGTTCAAGACATGGATGCCAAGAAATTCACCTGAAGTGCGAAGCTCGAACTTTAAATCTTGGCATTCAGGTTGAGAACACATAATTTAGGGGTATGATCAGAGATCTGATCATAATTCTTAGTAGAACATGGACCTTAATCTACTCATGTACTACTAGTTACAGTAAAAAAAGAAATAAAAAAGAACAAAAAGTGTTTTGTCTGCTTTCAAAGCCATAAAGCACTTAGCCACTTAACGAGCACTGTCCCATTATGTTTACACTCACATTGCCATGACACTAAACTGTTTAGATTTTCATAGAATGTCCAGATTTTCGCCTTCTTCATTTGGTCAGTTTCCCATAAAGTGTGTGTTTTTCAGACAAAGTATGGAGGATTGAAGACATTAAATAATGACATACATTTAGGTTTAAGACTTCATATCCTTCAAAAAATGTAGGTGAACACACATCCTGTTATTCCAGTAACTTTATTAGTTTGTAAGAGGAAGGGGCACCTTATTGGTACAGACAGTAGGTAGAACCAAATCTTTTATTCTGCCACTTTTTTTGCTGATCAGTACTAGCAGATTTCACTGCCTAATGTGGGACCTGACTTTAACAACTTCAGCAGGGAGTGTTTAACATTTTTAAGATCTGGTCTCACACCACTGTAGTGCTTAACTGATTTGCTTTAGTCCAAATATCAGAGTGATATCACCACGATCCATGCACTACAAACTTGTTAAAAATAGAAACAAGACTATTGGCATGCTGTTTGGCACAGCTCAAATGATTAAACATGCCCTTATTCCTGTTATCACTGATCCCTCTTTTAAAGTTTTGCCTAAACCACTTTTGAAAGATAGTTAGGAATGTGTTAGATCATTCTCTCTCATTTAATCTTCATGTAAAGACCCACATTAACAAAATAGTAGGACAAGTTATACCAGCTTATGCAATATTCAGTCTCGTCACTCCAAAAGCTAGATGCTCCATAGTCGTCAATGTACTCATTTCTAGGATCGAATAAGGGCTGCCCCCTTTTGTGCAAACTCAGCTGATAATATCACATTATTACAAGCCACCGAGAATAAAGTACTTTGCCTCATCAACCTAACTAACAATAGGGAGCACCACTACATGACAGTAAATTTTACTTACAAAGCTCCTGAATATGAGATATTGTCCACCTTTAAAGACCAGTCTTTAACAGAGTTTGAAATTTTGCTCTTATAAATACAGATAGCTCTTAGTTAGCCAGAATCCATTACAAATTAGGCACTTCTGAAAAAACTTTCACTAAAATTGCACTTTTTCATTGGAATAAACTCCTAGAAGAAATAAGACAAGTAAACAAACTTACTAGCTTCAAATACAACTAAAAGACTTTCTGGTAAAACTTCATGCCTGTAAGAGCTTCAGAGATGTGGGCTAGAAAACACTCATAAAGCAATATACAATTCTGTATTCCATCTACTGGTTTAATACTAATTCAATCATTAGCATATACACTGAAATTCTTCTTTGGACTTGAACTATAAACTTAATTTGCTCTGTCAGCAACAAACTGTACCCACTTGAAAATTCAAAATGATCTGTTCCTAGATGAAAGTTCAATATGGTGCTTTACTTCAACTATGTTATTGCCAACACCTATGTAAATATCTATGTAAATAGCTTTGCATTCTGTTGCATGTTTAGTTGTATTGTCTGTCCTCTCTTGCCCAGGTCACTGATTGAAAAGGGTCCTTAGATCAGTTCACCTACCCAGTTAACAAATGTTAAATAAATAAATAAACTGTTTCCACAGCTTGCATTATACATTATTAACAGAGATTGGGAGCTGGGAGGTACTTCTGAAGGAAATAAAACCATCTTAACTAATTCAGTGTGACTAGTCTGATTTTAAAAAATAACCAAAAATAGGTGACAACTGAATTTAGCTAACTTATAAAGGCCATATGACATCAAAAGGGTATGTGAAAAAGAATGCTAAATAACTAAAGTGCTCTTACAATTAATTAATAAATGCAAGCTTTTAGTATAAACAAGGGGACATGGACTTAACAGCCAATTAAAATACTAGCACATTAGGGCAGCTGATTTCAGTTAAACAACATGCATGTATACTGAAATCATCTGATCCTATGGATGTCTCTCTTATAGTACCACTCTGCTTGCTAAAACAGTTGACTAGTGTGCCTTTTCCATTAAAGCGACATCATTCTGGAATGCCACATCTAGCAGTATCAAGCTGCATCGTCCTCTGCCTGCTTTCTCCTCTCAGCTTAATATATTACTTGAACAAAAGGCAGAATGCTGTCATATAGGTGATGTTAAGGACTGCAGTTCTGCTCAGACTAGTTTTGCAGGTTAATGCATGGGTGAACATTTAATAGTATCTACAACTGTTATCTGTATACTAATAGTATTGTGTGTACATGTGTACTTTCAAGCTGGCCGAATACAGTTGCCTTGTGTTTAATGTTTTTTCGCTTTCATTGTTTTGCAACCTGTGTGTGACTGAAAACAGCCCTACTAGCCAGTTTTATAACTAAATAAAACATTCTCTTTTTTTTCTAAAATATATCTTTCCTTTTTTACATGTATTTGAGAATAAATAAAAAAACTTGCTTAAACATCATCTGAGATCCCATTTTGACATTTTAAGATTCAGATTTCCCTGACATAGACTGTTTGTTCTTATGCCCAGACTGTATTCTACACTATCTTGTTGCCTGCAGCATAACGGAGCATAACGTTAGCTTCGGACAATGGCTCTTGGTTCATTGCCAATCTCACTAATGAACATGTGGTTTCAATAATACTATGGCTACTTGTAAGACACATGATAAAGAACCAGCCATTTCATGCTTAAAGGCAGTAAACTGGTTAACAAGTACCATCCCCCTCAACCTTGAAAATGTCTCTGTTTGGAAAAAAACATACTGGCAAAAGGATTAGATGAAAAGTGCTGAGTCCACTAATCTATTCTGTGCTCATACGCTTTAGAAAAAAAAAACACTTTTTATAGACATGACATATATGCTACACAGTAACCAGGGATTAAAGAATCATTAGTCATTTTCTCTCAATCCTTCTCATAAAAGAAAAGTCCTGCTGGAGAAGGTGCGGGATTGACTGCCAGTTTCTTTAGCCAGCTGCTAAGTTTTCAGATGTACTCACAGTGCTTTGGGTTTCACCTGATGGTTACTGGCTGCTGTAACTAACTGAAGCAATCAAACTCTCAGAATTCACTCATTGCCTTGACAAGGCATTGTCCTTGCATGATTATGTCTGGATATGACTGCAAATGTAAAATCAAATTCTTAAAGAGCTAGCTACATGACAGACATAAAAAATTATTTATTTTTACTAAGTCACACAAACAGGTTTTTACTATCAGTTTTGTTGCATAAATGAAAATCCATCTGTTAGTGTTTATGTTTATTATAGCTTTAAGTATAATTACGTTAGATTATGTGTTAAAAAAAGAAAGAAATGTTAACAGAAGGATTTACCATATCTAGAGCAGTTATCAGTGAATGTATTTTTCTGTCAGAAGTGCATCAATACCTTTCTATTCCATCTCACTACTGGATAAGAAAAAATGGCACTGAGCTCCTTAGGGCAATCTTATAATTCGATGTATTCATAATGTGTTCTGACACATCAGGTAATTATGATGAACATTAGACATCTTCTCCTAGTATGCAAACACTAATGCTGAAGGATACAATGCTTTGAACAACTTGAAATTAGCCATAACCACAGATGTTTGAATAGAATGACCAGAGTTGTAGTATTTTCATAACAAGAAAGCCATGAGCCACAGCTGGACAACAGCCTTCTGGCCACACTAGAATAATAGCTGGACATCCCAGTGGGTAGAAGTTTGCATTCCATCATGACATCCACAGGAATTCTGACAGTAAAGGAGAACATAACCAAGTTCATCTTTTTGTCTGCTTAAACTTAAAAGAAGTGTTCCTGTGTTACTCCTATGTATTGAATGAGTAAAAAGGTTTCTGCCCACTGTTATCCCTTAAGATCAGTCTTACAGGTAAACAGAGTAATGAACTGATAAAGGTGCCATTTTCACTAACTCATACCCATCATCAAAAAGGGGGATGAAACAAAAACTCAGAAAAAGAGTACATCTATGCAAGGCAGATGCTATTCTAGAGTTGTTCCTAGAGATATAAAATTCAGTACTTGTGGGTGGAAATACACATTGCAGTAACATTATTTCACTTGAACATCTGTGATTATGGCTCATACCCTTATATAACTTCTCTGCATTTGCTGTAACAATAACTGATGCATTATAGTCTTAAAAATAGTACAATACCAATCAGTATAGATCCCTGACACTAGTTCTGTGTGAGAGGTTGTACAATATCAGGTTGTACTGCAGTAGCAAAGCCAGTCCCTTTCAGACTAGATATTGATCTTAGAATACCTGGAAAAAGTGTGGACAGAAATGAAGTTAACAGCCTCTTGAACAATGAGTTAAATATTAAGGAAGACTACAGATATACGGGGATTCAATAAAGCCTACAAGATCATTTTTGACCATGTGTGTGTGTCATAGTGCTATGCGCACACAGCCGCAAAGAGTTTTAGATTCAGTAAACTCCATGTAGCAGTGCGCACTCATGAACAAACAAGAAAATTTCTGTGGCATGCAAATTACAGCATAAGGAGATGAATTGTATGCTAATGAAATAAATCAACATGGTGGAGCGATTCAACAAGCTGTAAAGCAACCATGTAGACTCCTTGCTCATGTTGCCCATATATTCGAAAGTATTCTGAATAAAGCCACGGAAAGGAAACAGAAACTAGAGGAAGTAAATGTCCATACATTTGTACAGAACAGATGCTAACATGTAACCCCACACACATGTAACATTATCAGACATGTTGGCTTCTAGAAAATTATATTAACAACAGCAACAATTCGTTTTTAAGTGCTATGACATAAATCCTACTTTGCACCCCTCCCCCAAATGAGCAATGTACTTGTAACTAATGCAGATATATGTGTAAACCCCATGAAACATAGAATTCAAAACCTACATCCCTCTGTTCAGATATATACCTCAGTATACCCTCCCTTGACTGTACAACATTGGCTCTCCTTCATTTCCCCTGCCTTCATGGTTACCAACCATATAGATTCAGGGCTGTCAGCATTGTGAAGGTGCAAATGAGGTCAAAACTCATTAGAATTGCTGAATCCTGAAAACTTGTAACTGTGTAGGGATGTTCGTTTCATGTAGGTATTTTCGCAGTGTTCATGTTGAATGCATGGCAACAGTGAATGATGACCTCAGGGGGGTGTGTCAGGTTACATTTACAGAGGTATACATTTAGGCCTGTGAAGTGTAAAAGTGCATGTTAGCAGTGCACAATTCACAAGTTCTGTTTCATCCTCTTTACTGTTTGTTAAAATGTATCATCTCTGTCAGCTTTAAGTTAAATTTAATTTTTAATTTTCAACTTTGTTTGCACGATGTGGCACTTGGCTCAACCACGGGAAATGAAGGAATGAATGGCATGTTTCTCAGTGCTTGTCACATAACTATTTCTGTGGCAGCATGTATATGTGTAGGGCTAGAGGAAAGAAGGTCTTGGGTTCTAGTACAGGGTCTGCAACCTTCCCTCCACTTTTTGAGCTGCATGTTTGCATGATGTCACAGGGACGGACAAAAGTAATAACAAGATCGCCTGCGTTCACTTTATTTCAGTATTGGTGTGCACAGCAGCACGTAAATGGGCATCATGCACTAATGCCCACCAATGGAGTTGATGCAGTCAGTAAAGTAGCAAATATTTTCCATAGATGCTAATTACAACATAAGCAGGTGATTTTCAGTATGGTGGAGCTACTTAACAAGCTATAAAGCATCCATGTAGCCTACATTCTGGATTTCCCTGCATACATCAATACCATGGGTGTAGAGACAAGGAAATTCTAGGTCTAAAATAAAATTGTCTCAAATGCTGCATTTGCAAGGTAAGTCCTGAATCTACAATGTATTCTTTAACAATATTATAGCATATCCTTGTATATCTTAACTTGGTACAGTAATGAAGTAAATAGTGGTGGATTTGTACAGAAAGTACGTTAACATGTGGCAGCAGACACTTATTTCACTTATACGTGTCCATTACTAATGATTTTTTTCTTATTCCTCTTGTTTTTCATTCCACTTTTTGCATGATGTGCTGCATAGCACAGATAGAGTAAGTGGGTAATGGCTGTGTTTATCTGGTTTGCTCGAAGAGTGGCAGACTACCTACAAAGCAGATGGCCAAAATAGTAGCTGGATACATTCAATTAATGCACTTGGCCATCGTGGAAACCCAGCCTGGATTAGAGATGGTACTAGGTTCTAATACAGAGTGTGCAACCTTTCTTTTACTGCTGTGACACTGTAGTTTACAGCACTGAAGTGCAACATAGACAACTGTTTCCTCAACATTCTTGTGCCAACAGGTGTAAATGTAGGACTGCCATACATATGGCAAAAACCACAAACCAGTGACCACCAAAACTCTAAAAAACTTTATTCTCTCTGATGTCTCGGCTAAAATGCCTTCAAGGAGGATAAACACCAAAAAGCACACTCTTTATATATAACACACCCAATTAAACTGTTTAAAACACTAAATGAATCTAATTAAACATTTAAAGTAAAATTTTCCAATTAAATTCAGCATTCATTCCTTTAGGTATTTCTACAGTGTTTGTGTTGAATGCATGGCAACAGTGAATGATGACCTTGGGGGGGGGGGGTATCAGGTTACACTTACAGAGGTATACATGTAGGTCTGTGAAGTTTAAAAGTGCATGTTAGCAGTGCACAGTTCACAAGTTCTGTTTCATCCTCTTTATCGTTTGTTAAAATGTATCATATCTGTCCGCTTTAAGTTAAATTTAATTTTTAATTTTCAACCTTGTTTGCATGATGTGGCACTTGGCTCAACCACGGGAAAAGAAGGAATGAATGGCAGGTTTCTCAGTGCTTGTCACATAACTATTTCTGTGGCAGCATGTGTATGTGTAGGGCTAAAGGAAAGAAGGTTGTGGGTTCTAGTACAGGGTCTGCGATCCTTCACTTTTTCAGCTACATGTTTGCACGATATCACAGGGATGGAGAAAACTAATAACAAGATCGCCTGCGTTCACTTTATTTCAGTATTGGTGTGCACAGCAGCACGTAGATGGGCATCATGCACTAATGCCCACCAATGGAGTTGATGCAGTCAGTAAAGTAGCAAATATTTTCTATAGATGCTAATTACAGCATAAGCAGGTGATTTTCAGTATGGTGGAGCTATTTAAGCTATAAAACATCCATGTAGCCTACATTCTGTTTTTTTCCTGCATACATCAATACAATGGGAGTAGAGACAAGGGAATTCTAGGTCTGAAATAAAATTGTCTCATATGTTGCATTTGCAAGGTAAGTCCTGAATCTACAATGTATTCTTTAACAATATTATAGCATATCCTTGTATATCTTAACTTGGTACAGTAATGAAGTAAATAGTGGTAGATTTGTACAGAAAGTACCTTAACATGTGACAGCAGGCACTTATTTCACTTATACGTGTCCATTACTAATGATTTTTTTTTCTTATTCCTCTTGTTTATCATTCCACTTTTTGCGTGATGTGCTGCATAGCACAAATAGAGTATGTGGGTAATGGCTGTGTTTATCTGGTTTGCTCGAAGAGTGGCAGACCACTTACAAATCAGATGGCCAAAATAGTAACTGGATACATTCAATTAATGCCCTTGGCCATCGTGGAAACCCAACCTGGATTACAGATGGTACTAGGTTCTAGTACAGAGTGTGCAATCTTTCTTTTACTGCTGTGACATTGTAGTGTACAGCACTGAAGGGCAACATAGACAACTGCTTCCTCAACATTCTTGTGCCAACAGGTGTAAGTGTAGGACTACCATACATATGGCAAAAATCACGCCACCAAAACTCTAAAAAACTTTATTCTCTCTGACGTCTCAGCTAAAATGCCTTCAAGGAGGATAAACACCAAAAAGAACACTCCTTATATATAACATACCCAATTCAACTATTTAAAACACTAAATTAATCTAATTAAACATTTAAAGTAACATTTTTCAATTAAATTCAGCATTCATTCCTTTAGGTATTTCCACAGTGTTTGTGTTGAATGCATTGCAACAGTGAATGATGACCTTGGGGGGGGTATCAGGTTACACTTGCAGAGGTATACATGTAGGTCTGTGAAGTGTAAAAGTGCATGTTAGCAGTGCACAGTTCACAAGTTCTGTTTCATCCTCTTTATCGTTTGTTAAAATGTATCATCTCTGTCCGCTTTAAGTTAAATTTAATTTTTAATTTTCAACCTTGTTTGCGCGATGTGGCACTTGGCTCAACCACGGGAAATGAAGGAATGAATGGCAGGTTTCTCAGTGCTTATTACATAACTATTTCTGTGGCAGCATGTGTATGTATAGGGCTAGAGGAAAGTAGATCTTGGGTTCTAGTACAGGGTCTGCAACCTTCCCTCCACTTTTTGAGCTGCATGTTTGCATGATGTCACAGGGACGGACAAAAGTAATAACAAGATCGCCTGCGTTCACTTTATTTCAGTATTGGTGTGCACAGCAGCACGTAAATGGGCATCATGCACTAATGCCCACCAATGGAGTTGATGCAGTCAGTAAAGTAGCAAATATTTTCCATAGATGCTAATTACAACATAAGCAGGTGATTTTCAGTATGGTGGAGCTACTTAACAAGCTATAAAGCATCCATGTAGCCTACATTCTGGATTTCCCTGCATACATCAATACCATGGGTGTAGAGACAAGGAAATTCTAGGTCTAAAATAAAATTGTCTCAAATGCTGCATTTGCAAGGTAAGTCCTGAATCTACAATGTATTCTTTAACAATATTATAGCATATCCTTGTATATCTTAACTTGGTACAGTAATGAAGTAAATAGTGGTGGATTTGTACAGAAAGTACGTTAACATGTGGCAGCAGACACTTATTTCACTTATACGTGTCCATTACTAATGATTTTTTTCTTATTCCTCTTGTTTTTCATTCCACTTTTTCCATGATGTGCTGCATAGCACAGATAGAGTAAGTGGGTAATGGCTGTGTTTATCTGGTTTGCTCGAAGAGTGTCAGACTACCTACAAAGCAGAAGGCCAAAATAGTAGCTGGATACATTCAATTAATGCACTTGGCCATCGTGGAAACCCAGCCTGGATTAGAGATGGTACTAGGTTCTAATACAGAGTGTGCAACCTTTCTTTTACTGCTGTGACACTGTAGTTTACAGCACTGAAGTGCAACATAGACAACTGTTTCCTCAACATTCTTGTGCCAACAGGTGTAAATGTAGGACTGCCATACATATGGCAAAAACCACAAACCAGTGACCACCAAAACTCTAAAAAGTTTTTATTCTCTCTGGCATCTCAACTAAAATGCTTTAAAGGAGGATAAACACCAAAAGCACACTCTTTATATATAACACACCCAATTAAACTATTTAAAACACTAAATGAATCTAATTAAACATTTAAAGTAAAATTTTCCAATTAAATTCAGCATTCATTCCTTTAGGTATTTCTACAGTGTTTGTGTTGAATGCATGGCAACAGTGAATGATGACCTTGGGGGGGGGGGGTATCAGGTTACACTTACAGAGGTATACATGTAGGTCTGTGAAGTTTAAAAGTGCATGTTAGCAGTGCACAGTTCACAAGTTCTGTTTCATCCTCTTTATCGTTTGTTAAAATGTATCATATCTGTCCGCTTTAAGTTAAATTTAATTTTTAATTTTCAACCTTGTTTGCATGATGTGGCACTTGGCTCAACCACGGGAAAAGAAGGAATGAATGGCAGGTTTCTCAGTGCTTGTCACATAACTATTTCTGTGGCAGCATGTGTATGTGTAGGGCTAAAGGAAAGAAGGTTGTGGGTTCTAGTACAGGGTCTGCAACCTTCCCTCCACTTTTTGAGCTGCATGTTTGCACGATATCACAGGGATGGACAAAAGTAATAACAAGATCGCCTGCGTTCACTTTATTTCAGTATTGGTGTGCACAGCAGCACGTAGATGGGCATCATGCACTAATGCCCACCAATGGAGTTGATGCAGTCAGTAAAGTAGCAAATATTTTCTATAGATGCTAATTACAGCATAAGCAGGTGATTTTCAGTATGGTGGAGCTATTTAAGCTATAAAACATCCATGTAGCCTACATTCTGTTTTTTTCCTGCATACATCAATACAATGGGAGTAGAGACAAGGGAATTCTAGGTCTGAAATAAAATTGTCTCACATGTTGCATTTGCAAGGTAAGTCCTGAATCTACAATGTATTCTTTAACAATATTATAGCATATCCTTGTATATCTTAATTTGGTACAGTAATGAAGTAAATAGTGGTAGATTTGTACAGAAAGTACCTTAACATGTGACAGCAGGCACTTATTTCACTTATACTTGTCCATTACTAATGATTTTTTTTTCTTATTCCTCTTGTTTATCATTCCACTTTTTGTGTGATGCACTGCATAGCACAAATAGAGTAAGTGGGTAATGGCTGTGTTTATCTGGTTTGCTCGAAGAGTGGCAGACCACTTACAAATCAGATGGCCAAAATAGTAACTGGATACATTCAATTAATGCCCTTGGCCATCGTGGAAACCCAACCTGGATTAGAGATGGTACTAGGTTCTAGTACAGAGTGTGCAATCTTTCTTTTACTGCTGTGACATTGTAGTGTACAGCACTGAAGGGCAACATAGACAACTGCTTCCTCAACATTCTTGTGCCAACAGGTGTAAGTGTAGGACTACCATACATATGGCAAAAATCACGCCACCAAAACTCTAAAAAACTTTATTCTCTCTGACGTCTCAGCTAAAATGCCTTCAAGGAGGATAAACACCAAAACGCACACTCCTTATATATAACATACCCAATTCAACTATTTAAAACACTAAATTAATCTAATTAAACATTTAAAGTAACATTTTTCAATTAAATTCAGCATTCATTCCTTTAGGTATTTCCACAGTGTTTGTGTTGAATGCATTGCAACAATGAATGATGACCTTGGGGGGGGTATCAGGTTACACTTGCAGAGGTATACATGTAGGTCTGTGAAGTGTAAAAGTGCATGTTAGCAGTGCACAGTTCACAAGTTCTGTTTCATCCTCTTTATCGTTTGTTAAAATTTATCATCTCTGTCCGCTTTAAGTTAAATTTAATTTTTAATTTTCAACCTTGTTTGCGCGATGTGGCACTTGGCTCAACCACGGGAAATGAAGGAATGAATGGCAGGTTTCTCAGTGCTTATTACATAACTATTTCTGTGGCAGCATGTGTATGTATAGGGCTAGAGGAAAGTAGATCTTGGGTTCTAGTACAGGGTCTGCAACCTTCCCTCCACTTTTTGAGCTGCATGTTTGCATGATGTCACAGGGACGGACAAAAGTAATAACAAGATCGCCTGCGTTCACTTTATTTCAGTATTGGTGTGCACAGCAGCACGTAAATGGGCATCATGCACTAATGCCCACCATTGGAGTTGATGCAGTCAGTAAAGTAGCAAATATTTTCCATAGATGCTAATTATAGCATAAGCAGGTGATTTTCGGTATGGTGGAGCTACTTAAGCTATAAAGCATCCATGTAGCCTACATTCTGGTTTTCCCCTGCATACATCAATACAATGGGAGTAGAGACAAGGGAATTCTAGGTCTGAAATGAAATTGTCTCATATGTTGCATTTGCAAGGTAAATCCTGAATCTACAATGTATTCTTTAACAATATTATAGCATATCCTTGTATATCTTAACTTGGTACAGTAATGAAGTAAATAGTGGTGGATTTGTACAGAAAGTACCTTAACATGTGACAGCAGGCACTTATTTCACTTATAAGTGTCCATTACTAATGATTTTTTCTTATTCCTCTTGTTTTTCATTCCACTTTTTGTGTGATGCACTGCATAGCACAAATAGAGTAAGTGGGTAATGGTTGTGTTTATCTGGTTTGCTCGAAGAGTGGCAGACCACTTACAATGCAGATGGCCAAAATAGTAACTGGATGCATTCAATTAATGCCCTTGGCCATCGTGGAAACCCAGCCTGGATTACAGATGGTACTAGGTTCTAGTACAGAGTGTGCAACCTTTCTTTTACTGCTGTGACATTGTAGTTTACAACACTGAAGTGCAACATAGACAACTGTTTCTTCAACATTCTTGTGCCAACAGGTGTAAGTGTAGGACTACCATACATATGGCAAAAATCACACCACCAAAACTCTAAAAAACTTTATTCTCTCTGACGTCTCAGCTAAAATGCCTTCGAGGAGGATAAACACCAAAAAGCACAATCCTTATATATAACACACCCAATTAAACTGTTTAAAACACTAAATTAATCTAATTAAACATTTAAAGTAAAATTTTCCAATTAAATTCAGCATTTATTCCTTTAGGTATTAAAGTATCAACTTTAAATATATATAAAGCTTTTTTATACAGAAGTTTATTCTTTATACATATCTCTATAAAACCTTTTCAATTTTCTCTGAAACAGTTCCCTGTAAACCCACTGCAGAGCCCTGATGTACTGTTTGAAATTGTACTGCCACTGAGCTAGATTAGCATTTTCTATATCATGAATATGCTCTAATAATCTAACTTTAAATGCTATTTTTACTGTCCAATGTAAAACTTATCACAAGGACACTTCAATGCATAAATAATGCCCTCAGTATCACATTTAAAATGGCCCTTAACCCTAAATCTAAGTCTATTAATACTGTCAAAACTGCTTACTAGATATTTACAGGCTTTACATCTCCCACAAACCTGTGTTCCCAAACTGGAAGTCATACTATATATATATTTATAAGGGGCATAATAAATTTCCCTTTAACTAAAAAGTTTTTTAAGCTGCCATACATATGGCCCTGGGTTTGAATACACTGTATTACATATACTATTATTGTTACTGATAGAGTAATCTACATCTTATTACCTTTATGATCAAATGTATGGCTATGGATATACTGTGTAGTGTAGCCCTGAAATTTATTTCTGCTATCTTGATCTTTAACTTTTGCGAAAAACACATATACAACTGCCTATACATGGAATTGCCCACCACTGTTGCATTCTGCTTGGCAGCCATTAGCAAAGGGGCTCACATTTTTGCACTGCTTACTTACGTGCAAAAAGGTGCAACTTGCATGCATATACCCTTTGTTATCCATCACACAAATGTGCTGCTCACTGCACTATGGAACTCTATAGATTATGCTTTCTTCTTGGTGTTTATTGTCCATTTCCTTTGTATGACATAAAACTACACATGGAAATATTGCATATTCAGGGCACATTCTAAGTTGTTGTTGTCTTTTGGCTTTTACCGGTTAGGGGTCGCCACAGCGGAACTCCGGTCCGCTAATGATTGGCAGTAGATTTTCATGAACGCCGAGGTGCCAGCTCGACGTTCAACCTTCAACGAAGGCACGCCCATTTATATATGTCTTTCGAATGCCCACCAACCGCGGGGAGGACATGCAGACTCATATGTCATATATTCACAATACATGCATGTGTTGCCATTTCCAGCAGGTCTCCCTCCATTTTCTATCCAACATGCACTGCTGATGTCATCTATTATAAGTTGACCTGTGGCAATGTAAAAGTCAGACTTGTGTTATGGTGCTTCCATAAAGTACTGTGTTCTGTAGTCTGTACACTGAGATAGGCAGGGGTTCTGTTCTCACTGCAGTCAGCTGGGTGTGTATGTGTATGTGTATCTCTACTCAGCAGAATAGATGTGCTATCCTACAGTTACTTCTCCAATGGCATGGCTTGCTAGTCTTTTAATACTTGCACAAGGCTACACATCCATTTCATGCAGTTGTCCCAACCTCTTTTTTCCCACATGGCCTGCTGATGTCATCCACTATAAGTTCACTTGCAGCCATGTAAAAGTCATACTTGTGCTGTGGAGTTTGGATAACGTACTGTGTTTTGTAGTCTGTGTACTTAGGTAGGGGGTTTATTCTTACTACAGTCAATTGTGTGTGTGTGTGTGTGTGTGTGTGTGTGTGTGTGTGTGTGTGTGTGTGTGTGTATGTGAGTTGTTACTTGACATTACCGAGAGCCTTTTAAACCAGCATGTGAGACACTGTTATCACCATTTGCTCAAAAGACAATGCTGATGTAAAAAGCAAACAAAATGAGCTGGAAACCACAATCCCAATAGGATACAGTTTTATTAGCAAACGCTTTCGGAGAGCGCAGTGTCTCTCCTTCTTCAGACATAAAAAATGCATAACATTTCTTGCTATCCTTATATACAAGTGCAAGTTGAGCAATCAGTTAAACCTAATTAACATAATTAGCAAATTGCTTGAATGTGCATCACTCCAACACCAACACGTATACATTTATACTATATTGCAAGTATATATAAGCAATATAATAAAAGCTAACAAATCAAAACGCATAATAATGTGCTCATCCCTACTTAAAATAGCAGCAATACTTTAAAATAACTTGTGTTACATCTTAATAAAACCAATCCTAAAATTTTAATTCAATTAAGAACCTTTCTAAACAATAAAACTGTATCCTATTGGGATTGTGGTTTCCAGCTCATTTTGTTTGCTTCTTAGTGCGTTTTGTTTTTCATTGTATTTCTGCACAATGCTGATGTAATCAGCTATATCAGATTATTGCATATACAGCCATCCCACTAGGGCAGGATTAGACATTGGCATGGAGTCAAGCAGATATCACCTTACGTTCATAGGAGGTTGCTAGGCTATTGGCCCTAGGGTCTTTATAAGCCTAGCCATGTTATACCATTGTTACCTTACTGACCAAGTTGTATGGTCTATATTTGCAGCACAAGTCTATGATCAGCACTGACTGCCTTTATCCAAGAGAGACATGAGTGAAAAACCCAGGGTAAATTTACAGTTTCCCATCAGTTGTCTAAATAGGGTCATTAAGGAGCTCTGTTTTACATGAATTGGGAGTTTGTTCCAGAGGAGTTGCAGTCTCTGGAAGACATATCTTTCTCTCCAGCATGTCCTGTTAATGTCGTAGGCAAGGTTACAATCCCTAGAGTGAATGAATCTTGTCCCATGTTACCTGTGGATGTGCAGCATTTCCATTAAGGCAGGGTCTGAGACTGCTCTGTAGGCCGGACACAAGTTGCCTCTCACCAGCCAATAAGAAACAGAATACAGTGGCAGGGCCTTCAGTCTGTCCATTGATGTCATGTGTTGCAGACCCTGAATTTTCTTGGTGAGAAATCTCTGAGGTCTCTACTGCTGGTGCAGGTGTCTGGTGAGATACAAACAGAAGGGAGTATTGTACTCTTTTAGTGGTCTGATGAGGGATGAATACATGGGGTTATAACATCTTTAGCTATGGATGTGATGCTCTTGCTTATGAGATTTGCAACATAGAAGGCCTTCCTTACCACTGTGGACACATGGTGATCAAAGTTAATGTTGCTATCAACCTGTGCTCCCAAATCTTTCACCACAGGGTTTGAGCTAAGGGGGTGCTGTTAATATTGTAATTTGTAGTTTGCAGGGACTTTCCCTTTGCTGAAAGGGATGATAATGCATTATTTTGTATTTGTTTTGAGTCTGTGGCTTTTTTTGTCTGTGAAGCCCTTGTTCTAGTATGTCAACATCATAGGGGGACTCAATGATTGAACCCAGTTTGCAGTCATTGGTGAACATGGAAAGCCACAAGCCAACTATTTTCCCCTGGAATCTAGTTGGCTACCCATCTAGAGACATATGGGTTAATTCCCAACTGTGTGAGTTTCTCAATGATGCCTGAATGGGGGATTGTGTCAAAAGCCTTGGTTAAGTCAAGATAGGCTATATGTATAGTGTTTTGCCTTCATCCAGGCTTTGGTGACATTCACAAAGAAGTCCACCAGGTTTAATAATCATGATCTACCCTTAATGAAGCCAAATTGTGTTGGGCCAAGAGTTTGAAGGTCACCTATGTGTTTGTTGATAAGGTTCATGATGATTCTCTCCAAGGCCTTGCAGATAAGGCTGGTTAGACTTATGGGGCTACAGTTCCAAGGGTCAGTTCATAGACCCCTTTTGTGCAAGGAAATTATTGTTGCTATTTTCCACTCTGCTGGGACAAAGCCAATACTTACACTGTAGATGAAGAGAGGGTCAACTGGTTCCATTAAGTTTCAGACCATTTAGTAGGTAGCCAGTGATGTTATCCAGTCCCATAGAGGCTGTTTTTTTTTACCATGGAGAGTGCAATTATGAACTGCTCTTTTGAGATACTAGGTAGAGAACTGGTGACAGGTAAGCTTTAGGGTATGTCTGGTGGGGAAAGAGAGGTAAAGTTTACCCAAAACCTGTCTGCTAGCTAGTTGACAATGTCCTCAGGGTAAGTATGACTGATACCATCCGCTACTAGTTTGGTACAAAGCTGGCTCTTCCCTTTTAGATTTCTGAAGTAGCTAAAGAATGCCTCATTATTATCTTCATCTAGGGATGCTATTTTAACTTTGTACTTGGCTTTAGAGGACTTTACAAGATGGGTAATTTGTTTGTTCATGCTGTGGAGGGTGTCCCTCCTCTACTGAGTCAGTTCTCTCTTGTTCTTAGACATTAGTTTCTTCCACTTATTGTATAACCTGTTTACGCTTGGTTCCTACCAAGGTGGCTTGCTTTTTTGTGAGGACCTTGTTTGGATCCGTTCAATCATGTCTATACAATTGTATAGGTGTTTATACAGGGCATTTGAGTACACCTCTGTATAGCAGTCATTGTTGACAGTGGTAGCAGGAGGGCTGTAACTATTTATGGCATCATGTAGGCAGCTACAGTTTACTTTAGAGAAATGTTTCATGGTTTTTGCTCTTGGGGGGGTCAGGTATGATTGTTAATTTGAAAGAGACAGAAGTCCGATCAGACCTGACCAGGTAGGGCAACAGACAGGGGGTAGTGCAGAGACTCCCTATGTTGGTGAGTACTAGGTCTAGGATATTTACGCCCCTTGTGGGGGTGCAGACTATCTGTTAAAGCGCATTTGTATTAACAAAGTCCAGAAACGTTAAGGCGAGTGTGTTTGTGCTCATATATGACTCCCAGTCGATGGAAGGATAGTTGAAACACACATGACCAAGGTGCTTGGCTGTATAGTGAGTGACTCAAGTAGGTCCAAATAGGCAGAATTGTTCTCATGGTTCATGGTGGGGGACCTATAGCTAACAATGATATGGAAGGGGGGGGGTTTACCTACAGTTAGTTGCACTTGGAGTAGTGCTAAGAAATCAAACTATTTGAGCAGTCTTGGGGTGTATTTGTCTTTAATTAAGTTGTATACACATCCGCCTTTGGTTCTTTCACTCTCGTTTTGAGGCCTGAACATGTGGAAGGTACTGTAGCCTTGCATGGCCAGGGAGCTCTCTGCGGCCTTGAACCATATCTCTGTGACTGCACAAACACAGGCATTTTCCAAGGTAAGGAGCACTTCCAGTGAGTGCAGTTTCTGATTTATATTCCTTGCATTAAGCAGCATAACCTTCAGTTTCTCTCTAGTGGATTTTTCTTCATGTTGACTTTAGTTGTTCTGATACTGCCCAAAAAGACACTATGAGGGAGGCAAGTACCTTTGCCAGTAATCAAAACCCAAGAGGTGACAGATGAAGACCATTTCCGGCCAAGCAGCATGGTCTGTTGACCATATCTTCCCAGGCTGACAGATATTGGATCCCACTCTACTGAAAAGAGAAGCTAAGCCAATTGTTGAAGTAGATCATGTTTTGCTTATATTGAGCCATCATCCTGGATGAAGGTGGAATGCTGCTTAGGGCTAGGGACATACCTGCCTGGAAAAAGATTCTTTGAGCTCAAGTCATGTCTCCCTTCATGTAGTGCAGTCAGGTATGTCTCCAGTCATTCACATCAACACAAATGCAGATATACTAGGCACTAATATAGCTATGCACCCTGTGCATCAGACACAAATCTTTTGTATCCCTGAATCCAAAAGAAAGAAAACAGGAATATGGCACATTTCTCATCACTTGCACAGCATATTGGGGGGGGCAGGAGGCCTGGTCTGACACAAAAGATCAATGCGTGTGAGGAAGAAAGGGAAGAAGGCAGGTTGAACCATGTAACTGTTGTCTATGTGTCTGTAGGGGTCCTCCATGTGAAAGTGAGTTGTGAGAGTCTGCATGAACACAGCCAAGCTCAGTGCTAGCTCTACATCTTGGTATGTCAGACAAGTGTGAGCCATGCAAGGTAGTGGTGGCAATTCATCATTGTCAGCCCCAACCATGAGAGCTGGCTCTGCCAGGAGTTGCACTGGGACCTCCACATTCAAGGTCAGATGCAGTGCTGCTACCTGAGTATGACTGATGTTTGCTGGACATGTTCCCTTCACAGGGACTTCCAGGACCATGACCTCATAGCCTGCCACATCTGGGTGTGGACAGCACACTCACCAATGGACCAGAGGAAGTACTGCCACTATGGAAGTTTGATCAGGCATGGTCACATTGACTATCAGCAGATGTTGTGGCTAAACTACACCCACAAAGATGTCATTCCCCTCCCAACAGATTTTCCATCACAGAAACCCCTCTTTCCATCATAGACACCCCTCAGTCCAGCACAGACACCCTACATTCCAACATGTCATTTATCCGATCCAGTGAATCGCTGACATGGTGGAGGCAGTCATGTATGTCAAACTGTGCCACATCCACAACCCTGAGCATTTGCCTGGAGCCTCTTTCTGAACATGCCTGTGCCTCAACAATGGCTCTAAATATACATTGAGTGACATGGGAGCAGGCATCTGCACCAGGTAGAGGAGGGACAGCAGGCCCCCTCCAAGAACTTCTATCAATCCTCTTGCATGGAATGGCACCTTCACAACACTTTGCCTATGTCCAGAATTAACATGCACTGAAGCTGCAGGAGCCACACTTCCCTGCTCAGTGTCCTCCCCCTCCACCTGCCCTATATCTGTGGGCCAAGTGGACTGGGTAGGCGTAGGCATACTGGCTGTGTCTGGGGAAAATGAAGGGGGTTGCTGAATGTCAACCTCTGTGTCAGATTCAACCTCTGAACCCCTGTGCCTCAGTTTCATCACCATCATCATCAGTATATGATGAGACACTGACATCAGGTGGCACAGGGCCCACACTCCTACTATCATGATCACCTGTGATAAACATTTAGAAACACAGGCATACCTGCACTACTATGGTGCAATATATGCTAAACAACTAACAGTGGTGCCACTATTACAGACAGTATAGCAATACACACAACAGGCATAAAATGACACCTTATGATATTTCTTTAAATTGATTTGCAGTACTAAAATAAATATGTTTGGCTTATCATCTGCAGGAAGAATAGATCACTTGTTTCATGATGGTCCTAAAATAAGTTAAACAATAGGTAAGGGCAACATCATCACATTTAGCAGTAAGGCAGGGGGTACTATATGTACTCATCTATATCTGCATTAGGTGTACATTCAACAAGAATGTGGGTGACAACTCCAAAATGAGCTTACCACTGTACCAATCTTCAGTCCCCCCACAAAAAAAGATGTGACACAGAAGTAACTTTTATTTCAATTGTTTTACTATATAACAGTATTCAACTGGTCATATAACAAAGCCTACCTGGAAGTTCCTCCTGGGACTGTGAAAGAGTAGCATCTCCATCAATGACATGTTGTGGTCCACTCTGCTGTGAGTTGTCCTGTTGCAGGATGTTTGCCAGGAATTCCTCATCGGGGGTAAGAGGTGGTTCTGCAGCAGGCCCACCCCTGATTGCCCTCTTGTTTTGGGCAACAGCAGCTGCATGCCTACATCCAGAGATAATCATGTCAGTGGCCCTATGGCACACCTGCTCATATGCCCAGCTGTGGCCAACCACAGAATTTATGTTGGCAACAATCTGCTACCATACTCTGAGCCTTTCAGGCATATTAGGCAACCCCTTCCCAGAAGCAATATACCATGTTGACAGAGTGCATCAACAATGATATTATGTTTGGCTTCACTGAAGGGAGGACTCCACCTCAATGACATTTTGTGTCCTAAAAGATAACAGAATGATAATACACATAAGTATCACATAACTACAAAGTAATTGTTCCCAGATAAAACAGTAAAGGTAGGCAGTCAGTAGTACCCACTGGAAAAACAGGAAACAGTCTACAGATGTGAAATACTAATTATAGGCAGGATGCAAAACAAGGAGAGTAGCAAGAGCAACATATCTTTGTATGTGCCATAGCAGCAACTCAACTGTGCTGCACCCCAAAAGAACAGTCCATTCTAGTTTCTGACATAACAATAACTTTTCTTTGCTCCCCCACCCACAAAAGAACAGGCAAATGAACTGTTTTGCTAATAAAACATCTTTGAAATGATAAGCATGCTTTCAAAGGACCTGTCCCTGAAACATTTGTACATATGTATCACACAGCTTTCTATTTTCATGTATTGTCAATCATTTGTACCTCTGAAATGGCTTGAAAAACATGGCCATGCCATCAGTACACATCTAACTATTGCATACAGATGACAGTGTAAAAGGCTTTGCTTCACATTATTCATTAATATATTCCAGCATATGCATTATGTAAGTAATAAAATAGGAGAATACCTCTTGGAGTTCAATACTCCTTTGTAAAACTATCTTTAAAAATATATATATTTTTCAAAGTCCTGCAAACATGCAGCAAATGTCCTCACCATCAGTTTGGCTAGCTATTTATAATGGAGTAGATTATTAATGGATTTCATCTGTCTTAGCCTCTGTTTCAGAGATGCTAATTACAGCATAAGCAGCTGAACTGCGTGCTAATCAACTAATCTTGTGGAGCTATTCAACAACTTATAAAGCAACCATGCAAACTCCATGCTAGTTTTTTTTCCCTGTGGATTTCAAAAGTAGTGGAGTACAGACACAGAAAGTCTCCAAAGAAAGAATTTTAGGAGCTGCTGCTGCTTAACTCTATTTGTATGTGCTACAGGCTGCAGGCAATGCTGCTGCTGCCAATAGACCTAGGTAGAGATGGAGAAGAGTTTTCAGGCCACATTTAACTTATCACAACGTACACAACATGTACATTGTAGAGTGCTACACAGTGGACAGGGAAACAATACAGGAGCTCTGTGACCTCTGCTGGCCTCAACTCAGAGCCAGAGCCTTTACCTCCCCATGTATTGGCTGTGTGCTGCTTGCATCACAGTCAGCCCTGAACTAATACTGTGGCAACTGCTGCATTTTCAAGGTAAATCTTGAACATGTACTGTATTGCATAATAATATCATGGCATGTCCTTGTATTTCATCATTTTGTACATTAAGCAACTACAAGGTGGCAGATTTGAAGAGAAATTGATGTAACGTGACAGCAGAGAGTTATTTGACTTGTATGTGTCCATTAGCAAGTAGTAGGCCTCAGGCCTCAAATATTTAGACATTGATACTTCCCCAAAGTGCTGATGATCACTGCATGCCCTCAGTTTAGCACCATGCATTGTAATAGAAAATCATAACAGAAAGAAGTTTGAAAGCAATGAGACACACTGCATTTTTCATCTTCACATCCCTCACAAAATCAAACAGGCAGGATGCAAAACAAGGAGAGTAACAAGAACAACATATCTTTGCTTGTGCCATAACAGTAGCTCAGCCTAGGTCCACCCCCTTCAAAATAACAGTATACCTTGCATGTGCCATGACAGGAACCTACCTTTGCTCCCCTCTCAAAATAGCAGTCTATGTTTATTTGTGCCATCCGACCTGCTCTCCATTGGATGGCAACTGCATATCGTAGTGTTCCCAGTTAATATCCTCACACATTTCAAGGTAAATGGTATAGAATGGCTTACACACTGCATGTCTCTGAGTACTGGTCAGATAACTGGTGAATGACCAAGAAACTCAGAAAGGTAGGACACAGCTGTACATTTGCAAGGAATAATCATAACAGGTTGTGTGATCACTAAGTGCAATACATCCATATATATTAAATATAATACATTTACAAATTACAAGTCAAGCACTGATATCAGTGTACATTTAGTTGTATTTGCTTGTATGAGGAATGACTACATGTATTTGCTGCAAAGCTGTTTGTGTGGCAAAGATGGATAACTCCCCCCTCCTGTTTTCTGACAGTGTATTGCAGTGATAAGTTGGGATCTAAACCTATGTAATCCTATCTCATGTGTAGTAACATTTTCTACTGTGCATGTCATGGATTGATTTTCCTCATTTCAACTATTTCTCCATTTTTTTTTAATATTTTTTTGGGGGGGCACTGTTTGCACAATGCATTGCTTAACACAAATGGCTTTGGCTATGTACATCTCATTTGTGCTTAGAGCGGAGTGCACAACCAAGCTGAATGTGCCACCCAGGTAGCTGACAGGATGCAGACAACCACAAACATACACCAGATGCATTCAATTAATACTATTGGCATTATGCACACACATTTCCCTGCAGTGTTCACTCTCATGCAAAGTGTTTGCATGATGGTAAGTGATGTGCAACACTTTCAAATGTTGCAAAAAAAGAAGATATGTATTCCCAGTTAATGCAATACCTGCAATTGGCAGGAAAACATCATTTTAAATGGGTCTTGATCTGTGGTAATCATGGCAGGCATTCCTGGAGAGGTTTTAAGATTCCATGCTGAATGACGGGGTGTCCAGGAGTCCAAACTGTTTGTTGGAGTCCTTGTGAATGAACATGGGCCCAGACTTTTGCAGAGGGACTACTGCAGCTTGAATTACAAGGCAGTGGCATGGAATAGTCTGGCCCGGGCTCTGATCAGTATTCCCTGCACTGGTCAACAATGTTAGAATCACTACAGAGACATCAGGATCAAGCAATGTAGGACTGGGGGCACCTCACATATGTGTAAGCATCACTTACAGATACTACTTGTAATAGTAAAAAGCTGGTATACTTAATGGTATTCTGTTCTTTTCTTTTTTTTCTGTAGCTGTTGCAGACCGAGAACTAAATGTGCAAACCCATGCTGCTACATTGGCACTGATGCAATAAGCATGTGGTATGTATGTATCTGAACAGTACTGTCTGTGACATCTCCATGCTGGGCCAGTAATAAAGGAGCCTGAATCCTCACCACTGACATTCACTTGGAATACAAATGGATACACTCAGTATTTCCAGATGCAGACCTCTCTACATCAAGCACAGTTTCCCTTAAGAGCACACAGGAACACATTCAGCCCGGGGTCTGGATTTCTCTATATCGGTCTTCCTCTGGGTCCCCAGTAAGACTTCAAGTCACAAAATGAACCAAGAACCAAACAGAAAGAAAAAGCTGCAGGAGACACAAAAGAAGCCACAAAACCACTTTATTCAACCAAAACTGAGAGCTTTCATAAGGCTATAACACAACTTCTTCAGAATCTAATCAAAACTTCACAGACTTGGTCTTAAATAACCCTCCTAATAAATCACATGATAAAAGACATACCTACTCATATGCAGTCACATTTAAAAAAAAACATTTTTTAGTAACCAGGTAATGTTTTTTTTTTTTTAAATGTGACTGCATATGAGTAGGTGTGTCTTTTATCATGTGATTTATTAGGAGGGTAATTTAAGACCGGATGTGTGAAGTTTTGATTAGATTCTGAAGAAGTTGTGTTATATCCTTAGGAAAGCGCTCAGTTTTGGTTGAATAAAGTGGTTTTGCGGCTTCTCTTGTGTCTCCATCAGCTTTTTCCTTCTCTGTTTGATTCCCCAATAAGACTCTCCATTGGTATAGCTGTAGGGTTAGGCCCTCAGCCAAGTGTCCAAGCCAAGTCCTCCAGCATCCTCTCTGTAAACCCAGTACTTTGTGTCCCTGTCCCACGTAGCTGACATACATATACTGTGAGATTTGCTTCTTCACACACCCACACACACCTGGGAAAAGCTGACACAGATTTACCTACTATGTCCCCTTCTGCCCAGAGTATAAGGTAGATATCACCACCACCAGACACTCCACAATCAACTACTCTGAGGCCGCCACCAGACACTTCACAATCATCTACTTTAAGGCCCTTAACAAAAGGTGTCCAATTATACTGTGTAATATTAATACTAATACAAATGGTAGTAGTTGACCAAGATGGCTAGGCCTTCTGGAGTGGCCCACACAGTGTCACCAAATAACTGTAAGCACTCTCAAAGGTTAAATACTTTCTACAAGGGCCAGCCACAGTAACAGTTTTAAATATATTTAATTATAAATAATAAAAGAACATAAAATGCTGAATATATATTCACAGTAAACCACAGAGTTCAGATCACAAGAAACATTGAAAAGAACATTTGATGGACAGACTCAGGCAACTAAAGAAGAACAATATCTAAAATAAGCTTTGCTATATTCCTGATTGAATCTAGGATAATTACTATTCCCTAATAACTTACTTGATAGAGCAAGGCACAATGAAATACATGAGCAGTCTTTCTAGTCAGGTTTCTCAAAATAGAATACGCCATCCTCAGAGATTACTCCTTGTAACATATAATATTGAAGATGGGTTGAAATGACCACATCTGGTCACCTGCGTCTAGATTCTCACAGTAACCCCCTTTGAAGCTGATACAGGAATAGCGATACACATCTTAAATGTTTATGGGAGTGCCTGTGCTTCCCCCTTTTTACTGAGCTAATGAACAAAGGCTTCTTCCAGACGCACTGTATTTGGTCCTATTCAGCACTGTGGGGTACCAGTTTAATGGTTTAACAGTTCATTTACATTTCCCCTTATTTTTCTTAAAGTAAACTAATTGTTTATCCTTTGCTGTCCCAGTGTCCTCTATTAAAACATATGCATTTAATTCAGTTACTATAATAAATTTATGTTTCTTTTCATTCCAGCAGGGTGCACTGTTGATATATTTTAACACAAGCAAACCTCACAAATACATTTTCAGCACAAGCATCTGTACAAATAAGTCTGATATACAAGTGACATATAATTATTTACTAAATTCCAGCAAGCTGTGTTGGCACGTCATACATCTACTGCACTACTTCTCCTGGCATGGCTGGCAGTACCTTCTGTTGTCACACTGTTATTTTAGCGTTAAAAGTAAAGACACCTTTATTGGTTTATTATACAGTTGTGTCAAACTGAACATTCATTTGTCAACTGTAATAGAAAGTATGCATGCATTAGTCTGGAGACCTGTTTGCATTAGTCTGGAGGCCAAAACAACAGGTCTCTTATTACAGAGTAGGCATAGGTTGTGCCTTCAAAGTCTACACTTCCCAAATATACAATACTGTTAAGTTTTCATTGATATTGCAATGTAATGTTAGAGCTCTAAAGGGGTGTCACCACTGGCCTGCTGTAAACTGTAATCAGTATAATTGGAACATGCATGTGTGCAATATATGCACACATCATGGATTGCTTGCTGCAATCTGTAGTATTGTGTGCATCTGTTAGAAGCTGGGTAGTGTAAACAGTATAAAAGGTATTTGTTAGGAGTTGGTAATCTTAAAAGCAAAGGTAACAGAATAGAGTCAAATAATTGTATTACTGCTATGTATGTCATGTCTGTAGTTACTAATGTTCTCCCTTTTTTGTCTCTCACCCCAACCTTTCTCTCTCTTTTTTTTCTTTTTTAAGTTTTTATTTTTTTGTTTTGTTTTTTTCCTGCAGCACAGCTTGGTAGGCCTGTCCCACAGGATCATCCTGCCTCTACTCCACCGGCTACAGCAGTGCTGCTAAACAAATCTGTTGCGTGACCTGGTAGCACCCCTCTGTTGCCCCTGTACTACCTGGCCCTCAGGAAGTGATATCCCACAGGAAAGGCCAGTGTTTCCCTCCTGGAGCAGTTGCAGAGGTGGAGAGTTTATCAACCACAATGAACTGCCAGGGTTGGTGTGTAGGATTGTGCATCACACAGTTGGTGCATGCCTATACTGGATGGAGACACTACTCTCCATCATTGTATTAAATAACACAGAGACACAGACATCAGACACTGCAACCACTGGTGCAGTGAGGTGACAGTGATGACAGTCCAGTGAGTGATGACATCCATGCATTTGTGATGTCCCCATCCTCACCCCAACCATGGTGTTCACCCAACTCTTGTGTTCCTCACTATCCCTGCCACTTGTCTTGTCTTGTCTGTCTACAATTGCTTCCTCACCTCCCCAACTAACCTCACTCAGACACATTCCTACACCCTTTTTCAACATTCCTTTCACGCCAAAAAAAAAAGGCACATAGTTCTCCATTTTGCACATGTGTCTTTGTGACACACTTGATTCGGTCCATTTTCCTGTACAACAGATTGTGTTGTGGTCACCCCTCTCTCTGCAGGTGACAGTCCAAATTCAGCTAATATTTTGCGTATATGTTCATGTTTTATTCTTCAAGTAATGGATAGCAATGATTCTTTCCTACATCTTTCCTGTACATTCTTGCCTTCCTTTCTTGCTGTTCTTCCCCCTGATTGCTACCCATTTCACCACTTTCCTATCTTTCCCATATTGCATGCTTCACCCACCCTTAACAAATGCGTGGCATAGAACCTGACATTTGAGGCTAGCTCCATAGCAGCTGTGGAAAAAAACAGAACAGAGCGAAATACCATTACAGATACCAGTCTTGAATATATTCAGCTTTTAACTCTTAGAATTACTCAGTGAAATTGATACTTACACATCTGTGAGGTGTCCCCTGTATTACATTCCCCAATCCAATGGTCAAGGGTATCCCACTTCCTCCTCCAGAGGTCATCAAAGTAATGTCTTTTTGCCCACCAGTGTGGGAGATACCTGTAGCACTGGTCAAATCCCTGGCAATACTATTCCAGGCTTCAGACTTATATTCTGAGCCTGAATAGTCCTGCTGCAGCAACCAGGGCCCTTGTTCCTTAACTAGGAGTCCAACAAAAATGTTGGACTCCTGGACACCCCAACTCTGTGCCAGAAAGTGCACACCCTCACCAGCAACTCCTGACATACCCGCTATAGCTCAAGCTCAATGTAGAATGAGCATTTACTGCCTATTGCATTTTATATCCTGATGTTTTCCTGCCTATTGCATATCTTGTGCTTACTGAGAGTGTGCACATTTTAGTTTTGCAACATTTAAAAATGTTGCACATCACTTACCATTACTCCAACATAGTAGGCGGGGGGGGGGTGCACACTGCCTGGTACCATGTTTGCAAGATGTTAAGCGATGCACAACAGTGGCAAGCACTGCAATTTCAAGATTATTTGGTATACAGGCACATGTGTAAATGTGCTAGTCAAATGAACCATGTCTATGGTTCTCCTACACTTACAGCTATTATTACAAGAAGGTTGAGAAAACAGTTATGTATGTTGCACTTCATTGCTGTAATCTGCAGTCTCACAACAGTAAAACAAAATTTGCAGACCCTGTACTAGAACACCAGACCATCTGAACTCTACACCTATACTTAACACCTGGCGCCACTGGCTTAGTAACATGATATATCGTATCATAAAAGCTTTTGTAAATGTCTCATTGTTACTCGTAGAGCAAAGCCAATTAATGTGTTTGTGCGATAGCCAGTAATATTAATTGAATGTATCCGGTTTATATTTGTGGCTGTCTGGGTCATGTTTGCAACCTGGGTGGTTCATTCCTCCAGTCTGCGAGCTGCTATGCTTTGCACAAACCACGTCAGCATAGCCAAACATGTTTGTGCCAAGCGGTGCATCATGTAAACACTGGCCTAAAAAAAAAAAAGGGGGGAGACTGTCCAGATTTTGGCAGAATGTCCAGATGTTTGCATCATATTTTTGGGCTGTCCCTTGCAAAATGTGTGGTTTACTGGGAAATCACTGAAGATTGAAGTCATAATGATATACATTTCAGTTTCATACTTCATATCCTTCAGAAAATGCATGCATGCATGCTAACATAAATTCTACCTATTTTCTGCAGTTATCAGAACAATATAGTAAATCTGTCTCTATTTTTGGCCTTTTGTATTTGTTTAGTATTTGTCCAGATTTCTTGCATTAAAAGGTTTGGTGGTATGCTTCGTGATTCACGGTATGTTTTGAAATCTTACCAATGTGTGCTGCACATTGTGTGTATTATATTAATATGCAGCAAGTAAATGCATTGTTAATGTGATGAACAAACATGGGGGCTCCATGGAACCTACATGGTGTTTATTGAATCCAGACCATAGTATCTGCATTTTGGGAATGTACTAAAGCTACTCACTTAAAATCTTGCCATAGTTATCATAGAAGAAAGTGAGGCAGCTGACCATCTATTCATAGACTATCTTCTGGTATTGGTTTTTTTCTGTTTGCTTATTAGAAAGGACAAAAACAGTTTGGTTTGTCTGAAGTCTTTTGCCCTGTCAGTATATTGGCTACATTGCATATCCATTAAATCTTTTTCCCTGTCTTCTTATCTTTTGAGTAAACACATTGGCAGTTAGTAGGCTGACATACAAAGCCCATATTCCATGATGGAGGGGTTAGTTTTCAAGGATATAGTGTCTTTCCTGAAAATGATACATTCCTCACTGCATGTCCATGCAGACAAATCATAAATTTGTTTATTTGAAGTAATGAGCACTAGAATAAGTGCTTTCCATAATATATAAGTTTAGCCATAGCCATATAATCAAATGGAGGCAGAATGACATTTTTAGTGATAAAGAAGAGGTTACAGTCTTGGAAGAGGGGACCCTTGTGTGTCCTGAGGAACAGAATACCTTTCAAAACTAAATTTATAAAAGATGTAAACCAAAAAGCATGCAGCTAAGAACAGCAGACAGATATGACCTGAATTAAGAATAAACTATCCTCTATTTAAACAGATCTACATAGTATGTAAGGATAAGAGATAAGACTTTTTTTCTTTTCTCTCACAGTATTGAAAATGTAGTCAACTTGGACTGGTAAGACTTTGTCTGGTCTCCCACGTATAGGGAAACAGTTGCTATTGACTAGTATCGGCCATGTGGTTCACTTCAGACCATTAAGGTTGGGGTGGATCAGAGTCCTTTTCTGCTGAGTCAACAGTGTAGGGGGACAGTTCATCAGCCTTGCTGTAGTCATCTACATCAGTTTGGAAAAACAGGCCTGTCTCGGCCCTCAGTAGAGCTAATGGAATGAATTCTGATATTTATTATCTTATTTCCACTGGCACCACTGGGATAGGTGAAACTGGCAGATCATGTTTGATCCAACTAAACTGAAAAGCCATCTGCTGCTAAAACTGATGTAAAAGGAATCTTTGATAGTGCATCTCTGAAGCAAACAGGTCTGTTCCTGGATTGTTACATAGCAACTATTATGATTTTTAGATGTGTGTACTGTCCATCTTTCATTCACATGAGGCAGTGGCATCCATTCTCAAGGAGTTTGCTAAAAAAATGTTGCTAGCTGGGTTTGTAGACTGCAGGCTTGGCATTAATTCCTAGTGCTAGGGACTTTTGTTGGTTAGGTATATTGATTGCAGATTGAATTTGACCCCTTTATGCTAGATAATTTTGATAATTAGGCATCACTCTGTTTACTTTCAGGTGGTCTGTAATACACAGGTTATCATCTACAATGTGTCACCAGTTACAGGGGACACACCATCCAGACCTGCACTGCAGCTTGAGGCTGATGTTTTCCATTGGTAGAAGTGGCAGTAGGTGTGACACCTTCATAATATACTGGCAGATGACTGACATTTTGGGAAGTTGATAAACCACTAACTTAGCTGCCTGCATCAGCCATCTAGAGAGCCTCTTCTAGTGGCACATTGAGTTATATCCCTACCCCCTTACATTCCTCCATCTGAGCCACCAGTGGCATTTAAGCTTTCATTGAGCCACAGCCAGGAGGAATGTCAGGTGTACAATCCAATTCTGTCACCCATCATGGTGTTGCCATTCCTATTGTGTCTAAGCCCACCCTTGTTTGTTATTCAATAATCCCAACCACTATTATCTATTCTCTGTTTTGCCTGACACCTACTTTTTTGTTGAGTTCCTTCTCTCCCATTGTGTCAACATCTTGCCTGTGAGAATTGTCTGTCATCTATATTTACCTGTGTGTCCTTATTACCTATGCTAACCATCTTACCTTACTTTTACTTCCCTTTCTTCCCTCTCTTAACTTCTCATAACTCTCAATTATACAGAATTTGGTGGAACCTCCTTGAATTATTCTACAACCTCTGCTCCATCCCTGATAAAACTGGAAATTATATTGGAAAGTGTAAGTTAATAGAACCAATATTTGAAATCTGTACTTAGTTTGTGGCTTTTACCATAATTCTTTTTTACTTTCTTATCTCTGCAGATGACAGCTGAAAATGATGCCTTCTTTTCATATAAATATATATATATATATATATATATATATATATATATATATATATATATATATATATATATTTGCATATATGTGTGTGTGTGTGTGTGTGTGTCTTCTCTATCTATCTATCTATCTATCTATCTATCTATCTATCTATCTATCTATCTATCTATCTATCTATCTATCTATCTATCTGTCTATCTATCCATCTATCTATACATATATGTGTATAAAACAGGCACCTAACCCACAAAAATCTTTACACACCTTTTCCAACTCTGTCCTGATCATTCCATAGGTTTTCACTTTATATCTGTACCCCCATTTTTCATTACTCTTCTATTTTCCCAATTCTACTCTTTATTTTTTGTAACAAATACGTGAGAACAGCAGTATAATTGATTCTATATGATTCTATATGACTTTTTTTCCTTGCAGCTTCTTTGAATGAATGATAACACAGAGCCTCTGGGAGGCATATACATGCCTCACATTCACTGCATTTCCTCTTATTTCCTTGTGGTGACATCTCAGTAGTAAATGCTGTTATAACAGACCCTGCAACAGACATGAGTGTGCTATTTAGTCTGTTCCCCATCTTGCACTGATTGTTTATGACTGATGGGCCTCAAAGAATAAACAAGATAATCAGTGGCTGGCAACCTTTTGATCAATAATTTGCATGATCACACTAAGGGGTGAATATCCATGAAAAGAACCATAGAGTGTCTTTATGAGAGATGGTGCCATCATTTGTTTGCTCAGTAGAGGCTAATTTATTCCTGACATATAAGAGGTGTTTAAAATTCATGGATCTGATGTTGTCCTTCTCATTCTGCTTCACTGATCGGTCTTGGATCTAATCCTTAGATCCAACTCGGCCGCCTCCCACAGACTTTAGCTTCCACGTTCAAGTTCCTCCCCTACCCATAATCCTCTGCATCTGTCTCAACCTCCCCACTTCTCGTTTGCTGCTGGTGTGCCCAGATGTGGTTTTCTAGTGCTCAGCTAAGTCTTAGCTTTTGATAGCTTTTCATCATTTTTTCTATTATATTTGACTTTAGTTTGCTTGTATTGTTAGAGTTCTTTGTCCCTTCTCATTTTCGCTTTATTTTTGAGGTGTCTAAGGCTTTTCTACTCACTTTTTCCTCCTTTTTTTCCTTTGGGCTTCAGCCCTTCTATCTCTCTTCTCTATTTGTACAGTTGAATGCTATAGTTAATAGTCAGCAGTCTATCCGTACATTTGTAGGCTATAGTTAATAGTTAATAGTTAATGATTGTTATAGTTAGTAGTTAAGGGTTAAATGCTAATAGTTTATTGTTAATATTTGATACTTAATTTTCTTGTTGCTATAAAAAAGCCTTCAGGTTTTAAAAGGTGCTCCAAGTGCAAGAAAAAGATTCCACACTCAGATGCACATGACCTGTGTGTACATTGTTTAGGACTGCCTCATCTGGACTCCCCTTGCAACATTTGTGAGGGTTCAACCCTAGAGCCATACAAGAAAGGGAAAAAAAATTGATCTTGAAGAGTTTTTCCTTCTGAGGGGATTCAGAGTTGGATCAGAGGGCTTTTACTTCCTCACCTCTGATCATTACCTTGACTGCCTCTGCTCTGAGATCTTCAGATCAGAGTGCATCCTGGATCTGGGATGTCATGGCCAGATCTGAGGGGCAAGGTTTGGCTCCAGTGTTCTTGGATCAGTCCCTACCCCTTAGAGCTTTGGTCCTCGACAGAGCAGGTCCAGTTCTGTCTGATAGTCAGGGTTCTGGTGAGCCTCCTCTGTCTTCCTCTGTAGCTTCACCTCCTAGGGAGCTCAGTGGGGTCTACCTAAGACCCTCAGCCTTCCAGGTCTTAGAAAAGACTTTCTGTGTTAGCAGAGTACTGGACCCTTTGACTGCTGCTCCACTCCACATACCCACTCTGGATCGGAGCCTTGGATCTACCATTTCTGTCCAGGATCAGCCTGTCTTGAAGGACCTCCAGTCTCTTCCACTGGAGATGGCCCCTTTCTCTTCCGATTCCTCTCCTGAATATCCCCTGATGAGATCCCATGCAAGAGGACATGCAATAGGAGGTACGTGGACTCTCCTATGTTGTCCCTCGGCGAGGATATAGATTACAATGAGGGAGAGGGGTCTCCCAAATCACCACTGGATGTCTCTTTTGCAGACATCTTAGAGAAGTTGAAGTTAAAAGATGGATGATCTTCCAAAACCCCTCTTCAGAGGAATCTGTATTCCTGGAGGCCTTTGGGAAGAGACCATCTACATCTTGGGTAGTCACCCCTGGTGGATGCTCTTATAGATCTTGTAGCCCGTTGGGCCTGGAAGGAGCCTGGACACCATACCAGTACCAAAATGACTGGGCAAAATCCTTTCATCCCCAGAGGACCATGCTTTCTGGAGTAAAGGCATTCCAGTTGACACTATGGTGGTGGCAGCCGCTACTAAGAAAGAGCTCACCCAGCAGAGCTCGATTGTCCATCCACCAAACAGGGAGTCCAGAGTGATTGACAGGTTGCCTCAGGTACCTTTTTGCTGAGGACATCTGGCACATTTTATTCACCTTCAGGGAGACTTGGTTAAAGAACTCTCTGACTCTTTGGTGGAGTGTATGCCCTAGGAGGAGTTTGCTAAGATTTCTTCTAAGCTGACCTCTCTTACTTCTACAGCAAATTCTTCCATGAGACTTGTTTCCCACTCAGTGGAGAGTTTTTCTAGAGCAGCCAGCACTGGCATCACAATGTTTCGCCATGCTTGGATGAGGCTGTGTGATTTCGCAGAGCCCTTTAAAGCGGCTTTCTTCAATGCCCCCTTCGATGGTTCCTTGCTATTCTGACCATCTGTTAAGGACACTCTGACCTGCATCAAGCAAGAAGGTTAAACCTTGTCTGCTTTGGGGATTAAGTTTTCCACCCCTAAATGAACCAGGCAGTCAGGGGTCATTTTTCTCTGCACTCAAGTGCCTGGGCCCAAATCATGACAAACTCGTGGATGCGAAACATTATAGCCAGAGGCTACTACATTCCCTTTTCTCTTCCCCCACCAAATGTACTAAAGAGACTCCTTGATGTTCCATCCAGTCAGAGGGAGTTGGCAGTTACTGAAATTGGCAAAGTACTGCCAAAAAGAGTCATCCAAGAGGTCCCAACTGATCAGAGAGGGTCCATAACTTACTCCCATTTCTTTTTGTTGTCAAAGAAAACAGGGGACCTATGGTCCCTTCTGGACTTAAGCAATCTCAACTTGTGTATAAAGAAGACCAAGTGCCAGATGGTAATGGTTCAGTCCATCCTCCTGTTACTGAGAAAGAATAATTGGATGTGCTCTATAGATTTCAAGGATGCGTACTATCACATAAAAATAGACAGGTGCTCCAGAAGTCATCTGTGCTTCCACCTGGGAGACAATGACTTCTAATTTCGAGCCTTGCCCTTTTTTCACCAAGTGTATGGCTGTATTTGCAGCTCATCTCCGACTGCAGGGGTTTCAGGTATTCCCGTGTTTAAACAATTGGCTCCTCAGTACCCCCACTCTGCATCAACTTTGTCAGGCCAGAAACTATCTTTGCCAACTGTCTCAATTTCTTGGCATTAACAATACTGGTTCAGATCTTGGAGTTCATTGGAATACAACTGAACACTGTTACTCAAATAGCTGCTTTGCCACAAAATCACAGTGACACATTGAAATCTCAAGTCCAAACCATTCTAAATCTTCCATTTTTTCCAGCCAGGTTGATTCTATGAGCCCTGGGATCCATGGCAACTGCTATACTTTTGGCTCCTCTAGCCAGGTACTATATGTGCATTCTTCAATGGACACTATCTGTTCAGTCGTCTATTCTGCATCAGCCCCATCTCGTCCTATCAAACTGACAAACATTTGCAGGCCTAATCTATGGTGGTGGATTTAAGGAGATCAGACAATCAGCAGATGTTTCACTCTCCCCCTACCTTCAGCCACTGTGACCATGGACATTTTTCATCTAGGGTGGGGGCATTTCTAGGGGAAGATGGTCCAAGACGCATAGAAGCTGATAGAAAACAGTCTGCATATCAATTTTCTGGAGATGAGAACTGTCCTTTTATCACTGCAAGCTTTTCAGGACATTCTCCCTGCAGGGACAATTGCTATTCACACAGAGAACATATCAGTAGTCTGGTACATCAACAAGCAAGGAGGAACCTATTCATATCCTCTCTGCAGAGAGGCCATGAGTGTCTGGGAATGGGTAATTTCTTCAAACTGCTTTCTATTTGCAACACATGTTCCAGGGAAATCCAGGCTCAGCAGATCTATTCTGATGCCCATTGAGTGGTTCCTCAATTAGTCAGTAGCAAAGGAGATATTCGACTGCTGGTGTCTTCCTTGCTGTAACCTCTTTGCATCCCCTTACAACAACAAATGCAGCTGTTACTTTGCTCTGATTCCCCCTTCAGGGGATTCCCCAAGAAATGTTCTGGTCCAGGATTGGCCTCCTGGACTCTTGTATACCTATCCTCCTCTTCCTTTGATTCCAAGATTTTCTAGAAAGTCAAATATTTGAAGTGCACGGTGATACTCATTGCCTCCTTTTGGACTCATTAGGTGTGGTTCCCCTTCCTCTGGTCTGACCTCAAACATCCTCCATGAATGCTGGAACCCAAACCAGACTTCCTTTCACACCCGACGCTAGGATGCCACCTAAATCTCCCCACATTCATGTTAACCTCAAGGTTTCTCCAGTTCCTATGATTGCTACAGGGTCCAGATTCTCTTCCCTGGTCAAAGCTATAATTTTGGCCTCTCATAAAGGGGTCCCATTCATGTTGTTGAACTTTTACAAGTTTGAACATCATATGGTCAAAACCATATGTTTGAACTTGTAAGGGAAGCTTTCCCTTTTCTGCAACGTAGTGCAATCTCGAAGTAGGTATATTTAAGTAGCGGGGGGTGTGGGGGGGTGCAGGGTGGCTTGCCCCCCTGCTTACAACCATCAGGTAAGTTTTTTGTGTTTTTTTTTTTTTATTATGTTGTTGAACTTTTAAAGTTTCAACATATGGTGTTGACCATATGGTGTTTGAACTTTTAAAAGTTCGACAACGTGATATAGGCCCCTCAGAAAGCATCTACTAAGAACATGTATAAGAATAAATGGAAAAGATTCTCAATTTGGGCTGCCAGTAATCACATTGTTTCCTCTTCAGCCCCAAATATCTCTATTCTGTTTTTTCTAGAATTATATAAGTGAGTTTCTAGTTTTGCAAGCATTAAGCTCCAGTTGACAGCCATATCTGATGTCCGTTCAGGATTACCTTCAGGGTCTGTTGTTTCTGCTAGGTTATGTAAAGCCTTTATGAAAGGTGTTTTCCTTCTGTGGCCTCCAATCAACGATCCTACTCCTTCATGGGATTTGACTGTCATTCTACAAGCTTTAACCCAATGACCCTTTGAGCTAGCTAATGACTGTGACTTGAAATATTTGTCCTGGAAATCTGCTTTTCTTGTTGCTATTACTTCAGCAAATTGGGTATCTGAATTGCAAGCTCTATCTTCCAAACACCCCTATATAATTTTTCACAAGGATAGGGTTTCTCTCCATACTAAGCCTTCTTTCATGCAGAAGGTTGCCACTTCAGCTAAAATAAACCAATGCATTCAGTTACCAGCATTTTTTTTCCTAACTATTCTAACAAAGGGGAATACCTTTTACATTTGTTAGACGTTCACAGACAGCTATGTTTCTTTCTCCATAGGACAAAGCAGTTTAGAAAATCAGAGCAGTTATTTGTTTCTTTTTCCCTGAATTGTAAAGGCTAAACTGTTTCAAAAATTATAATAGCAAAGTGGATTACTAGCTGCATTTCCTTTATTTATGACAAGCATGGTTTAGCCTTACCTGGTCCTCCAAAAGCCCATTTGACTAGCTCCATTTTGATGACATTTGTGCTGCAGCCACTTGGTCTACCTCTCATACCTTTGTGACCCACGATAAATTAGACATTATATCCAGGGCAGAAGATCTTTTGGTTCATTGGTGTTCCAGCATATCCTTCCTTCAGGCTGCCCAAGAAATCATGTAGCTGGGGATGCTGACCCATCAATGAAGCAGAATGAGAAGGACAACATCAGATTTATTAGTTATGTACTTACCATAACTTGGTATCTGTTGTTCTCTTCTCATTTTGCTTCATCTTCCCACCCATCCACCCCCCTCAATAAAGGTATGGATTTAGAAGATGTGGACCAGCCTCTGTTGGAACCTTAGTTCCAGGTTGAGATCTTGGTTATATTTTCCTTCTCTATTCTGTTTATAGGGGGCAGCAAAGTTGATCTGAGGAGGTTGAGCTAAGGGCAGAGGATTATGGATAGGGGAGGAGCTTGATCCTGGAAGCTAAAGTCTGTGGGAGGTGGCCGAGTCAGATCCAAGACTCATCAGTGAAGGAGAATGAGAAGAGGACAGCACAGATACCAAGTTATGGTACATACATAACTAACATATTCTTGAAGACCAAAATCCTGAGACCAAAAATCTGAAAGTTAAAAATCCAGAAAGTTCAAAATACTGAAAACTCAAAATCCTGAAAACACACAGGATACCAACACTTACTATATTCCAGCACAAATACATAAAGAAACAAAACACAAACTATATTACTGTTCCCCAAATATAAGCAGGGGGCAAGCCCCCGTGCGGTCCCCACACCCCCTGCTACTTAAATATATAAACTCCAAGATTGCGCTTAGTGTAGTCAAGTGCAATCTTGGAGTTGATATATTTAAGTAGCAGAGAATGGGCACAACCCACATGGGGGTGCAGGGGGGCTTGTCCCCTGCATATAGATGAAGGGTAATATGTTTCTGTATGTACTTGTGCTGGAATATAGTAAGTGTTGGTATCCTGTGTGTTTTCGGGATTTTGAGTTTTCAGTCTTTTGAACTTTCAGGATTTTGGTCTTCAGGATTTTGGTCTTTGAGGATTCTGTAGCACTTATATATATATATATATATATATATATATATATATATATATATATATTTTTTTTTTTAATTGAAATTCATCCAAGTAAAAATTGCGTTGGGTATTGACATACCTGCTTCCAGATCATTACAGCAGAAAAGCGGAATGAATTGCTAAAATATACTATTACATATCTGCAAGTTGGTTTTTCAAGGTTTTCATATGAATGGAATGTTTTTTTTAAGAATTTAAGCAAACTATGTCAGCTCAAAGAAACCAAGAATATAGTTTGCTATCAGTAAAATCACACAAGCTTCCATATACTCGATACTTTATCAAGTGTTTTAAAAGTCATTGGGCTGGATTCAAGAAACCACCTTGTAAGACTTAATATGTCTTACTCGGAGGCTGCAGTTGAATGGTATGACGTCAGCGTGCCATGAATATTCATTAGGGCACGCTGACTCATCCGTAACTCTTACACAGACTGAGGAGGCAAGCAGGGGGCATGTCCGACTGCCGAGCAGTCTAAAAGTCCACGCCCCTGCAAGTTTTTAAAAAGCATAATGTCAACAAACAAGAGCGAGTTCGCTCAAATGTACTTGCACCCAACACCACACTCCCTGACACTGTAACCCCCCAGCAGAGTTATAAAATTTAAAATATATTTTTTTTAAATCCACAATATAGCTGCCCATATTTGCGCTTGTTTGCGCGGGTGTGCCCATTGCTTAACCACAGTTAGCAACTGTGACATTGAAGAGCATATAAGAACTACTTATACAAATTAATCCAAATAGCAATAGCGTAATTGTAGAGCGTATGCACAAAGAAAAGGTATTCATGGTTCGAGTCCCACCACTCCCCTTCTTATTTATGCTTTTAAAGCAGTATTTGAAATAATACCCGACAAATATGATTAAAATTTTATTAAAAGCAGTGACATGGCCAATGTATCAGTGAACAAAATATATATTTTTAAAGGACCCAGATATATAATAGCCTGGTGTTAAGCAACGTTTCACACAGCTAAACACAGGTGCCTATAGTTTAATAGCGCTGTACCCAGTTAAACAGAGATGCCCATAGTTAAATAGCACTTTACCCAGCTAAACAGAGTTGCCCATAGTTTAATAGTGCTTAACCCAGTGCAATAGAGTTGCCCAATGTTTAAAAGCACTTTACCCAGCGCAATGGGTTTGTGCGGATATGCGCGCCACGCCAACCAGGGCACCGTAGGGCACAGTGAAGCAACGTAGAGCTAAGTTGCTTAAATGCAGCCACACCCCCTAGCCTGTCTAGACAGTATTAAAATAAAAGAATGACAAGGTTTGAACCCAGGACCCTTTGCATCATAATCAAAGCACAGAACCACTAAGCCATGATAGCTTAGGAGAAACAACCACTATTAGCATACATATACTTAGAAATGGTAGACTAACCATTACTAAGCAGGACTGCAGTCAGCTTAGAATTCTCAAAAATGGCCAATCACAAAAAAGTGTGGGAAATGCGGCATATTTAAGCCCCATTGGTGGGAATACTCACCATAACTGATTGTGGTACCCATTTGCAGTCAGGATGGCAGGTGTCAGAGGGTAATCGCTTTAGAGCGCAAAGGTGGGGCATTGAGGAGTCCAAATATATGGGTTGGCACCTAGTCCACCAACATGAAGGCCGACTCATGCAGGGCCAGGATCAATGGCTGAAAGACATCAACGAGAAACAGCAGATCAGCGTCAAACACAACTCTGTGCTCAGCAATCATGAGATTACAATCGCCTTGCATTCCGGTACAACCCAGCTGATGATTATAGTTTGAGCCGGCATGTTCTCATCGGCACTATGACTGAAGTGTGTCCTTATTGCAAGGCTCTGAAATTTAATGGAGAAACGAAAGGAATGCGTTGCGCTGCCGGAAAAATTAAACTGCCTCAACTTGGAGAACCGCCAGAGCCATTAAAAACTTTGCTTGCCAGATATACCGCCGAATCAAAGCATTTCCTATCTAACATCAGGAAATACAACTCATGCTTCCATATTATGTCATTTGGTGCAGAAATCGTAACAGCTCAATTCATGCCAACTTTCAAAGTGAAAGGACAAATTTATCATAAAGCTGGCTCCCTGCTTCCGTTCCCAGATGGTCAACATAAATTCCTACAAATGTATTTCATCGGTGATGGCAATGATGAATTGAATGCACGCTGCGGAATTTCTACCGGCATACAAAGGTCCATCATTTCCTAACTGCAAGAGCTTCTTCATGAAAAAAACAATTTAGTGCGTTTGTTCAAAACAGCAATTGACATGATGCCCTCTGATACACACAAGATTGTTATTCATGCTGACAAAACGCCTGCTGGAGAACATGTGCCAAGATTCAATGCTCCAACTATAGACGAAGTGGCAATTGTTATAGTCGGAGATCATTTCCAACCTAGAGATATTGTTCTTCATCGGAGAAACGATCAATTGACAACAGTTGCAGAAACTCATCGATGCTACGATGCCCTGCAATATCCAATCATTTTTTGGGATGGTGCCGATGGATATCACTTCAACTTTAAGATGATAAATCCAGTCAGTGGTGAAGAAACAAATATGAAATGCAGCGCAATGAACTATTATTCATACTGATTAATAATTAGAGAGAATGAAGACAATCACATTTTGAAATGCCGTCAATTGTTTCACCAATACATCGTAGATATGTATGCAAAAATCGAAACGGAACGTTTGATATTCATCCGTTTAAATCAGACCAAGCTTCTCTCTGAAGAATACGTTCATTTGCGAGATGCAGTTGTAAATGACGGTAATACAACTAATGTTGGAAGAATAACGATTTTGCCATCTTCATATACAGGCAGTCCATGTCATATGCATGAGTACGCTCAAGATGCAATTGCGTATGTTCGTCACTACGGGCGTCCAGAACTATTCATTACATTCACATGCAATCCAGCTTGGGACGATATACAACAGCTCTTACTTCTTGGGCAATCGCCGGTGGATAGGCATGACATAACAGCACGTGTTTTCAGACAGAAGCTAAAATCGCTGATGGATTTCATGGTAAAACATGAAGTGTTTGGCTCTGTGTGCTGCTGGATGTACTCAGTGGAATGGCAAAAGAGAGGATTGCCACACGCACATATACTAATCTGGCTCTATAACAAAATCACTTCAAACAAAATTGACAATGTAATATGTGCTGAAATACCCGATGCCGACGTCAATAAGGATTTGCATGAAGTTGTGATGAAAAATATGATACATGGACCTTGTGGTACACTGAATCCAAATTCACCATGCATGATAGACGGAAAATGCTCTAAGCGATATCCTCGAGCATTAGTATCCAACACAGTTACAGGAAACGATGGATATCCTTTATACAGGAGAAGATCAGCAGAAGATGGTGGTAAATTAGCAACCATACAAATGCGAAACGGTGACATCGAAGTAGATAACTGGTGGGTTGTTCCATATTCGCCTTTGCTATCAAAAACATACAAAGTGCACATAAATGTGGAATACTGTAACTCCGTTAAATCGATGAAATACATTTGTAAGTACGTGAATAAAGGCAGCGATATGGCAGTTTTTGGCGTGCAACCAGAAAGAAGTGATAGGAATGCGGTCACACATATCGATGAAATCGCACAGTATCAGGCTGGAAGATACATAAGCAGCAATGAAGCTGTATGGTGAATTCTTTCATTTCCCATACATGAACGAAGTCCAGCTGTTGCTCACTTAGCAGTACATCTAGAAAATGGACAATGTGTTTATTTCACAGCTGCAAATGTGCAAGAAATAGCCCTGAATCCACCGGCTACAACGTTAACTGCTTTCTTCACATTATGTCAAAATGATGCGTTTGCAAAAACACTGCTGTATTTGGAAGTGCCTACATATTACACATGGAATGCAAGTAGAAAATCATTTGAATGATGCAAACGAGGAGAGCGAGTCAATGGACAACCTGGCATATTCAAAGAAACTATGCTAGGCAGACTGCACACCGTGCATCCCAATCAAGATGAATGCTTCTTTCTTCGCATGCTGTTGGTAAATGTGCCCGGTCCAACGTCTTTCCAGCAATTGAGAATTGTCAATGGCGTTACACATGCCACTTTCCGTAGTGCATGTCAAGCTCTGAATTTATTGGAGAATGACCGACACTGGGATGTATGCATTAATGACGCGTGCAATACGTCACATTCAAATCAAATTCGTGCATTGTTTGCAATCATTTTGACCGCCTGCTCTCCTTCATCTCCAACAGAGTTATGGGAGAAATATAAATCGCACATGGTTGAAGATATTTTCCGTCAAATACACAAGGAAAATTCAAATATAAACATGAATTTCACAGCAGAAATCTACAACGAAGCGTTGATAATGATTGAAGATTTGTGCTTAGAAATCGTGAACAAAGTTCTCAATCAATTGGGAATGCCTTCACTGAATTGATCTGCTGCTGCTGCTTCATTCGATGCAGAATTGCGTCGTTAACAAAATTACAACACAGGTGATCTTTTGTCGTATGTGCAATCAAATATTCCTAAGCTAACGCTTGAGCAAAAAGGCATTTACGATCAAATAATGCAAACTATCAATAATTGGATTGGAGAAATCTTCTTCTTAGATGTGCCAGGAGGAACTGATAAAACGTTCCTAATTACATTGATTCTGGCAGCGATTTGATCCGAAAATGGCATAGCCTTAGCTCTTGCGTTGTCTGGAATAGCTGCGACTTTGCTACCAGGTGGAAGAACTGCTCATTCCGCTTTGAAATTGCCATTGAACATGCAATTCATTGAAACTCCCATGTGCAACATTTCCAAAGCATCCGGCATGGGAAAAGTATTGCAGAAATGCAAACGTATTGTGTTGGATGAATGCACAATGGTGCAGAAAAAAATCGCTTGAGGCTCTTGATCGGATCATTGCAAGATTTGCGTGGAAACATCAGACCATTTGGGAACGCATTAATATTGCTTGCAGGAGATTTCAGGCAAACATTACCTGTACTTCCTTGATCAACACCAGCGGACGAAATAAATGCTTGCCTGAAATACTCTACTTTGTGGTGACACGTAAAGATGTTAAAATTAACTACAAATATGTATGTCCAGCTGCAAAACGATCGATCAGCTGAGATATTCTCACATCAATTGCTGGAAATTGGGAATGGAAAGGTGCCGGTTGATCTGACCTCAGGACGAATTTCATTGCCTCATAACTTCTGCAATTTAGTGACGTCAAAAGAAGAATTGGTTGAAAAAGTATTTCCCAATATTCAAACCAATTATAAGAATCATGATTGGCTGACTGAACGAGCTATTCTTGTGGGCAGGAACAAAGACATCTACGAACTTAACAATATTTATTCAGTTTAACATTCAAAGCGAGGCAGTCACATACAAGTCCGTCGACACTGTTGTGAAAGCAGATGAAGCGGTTAATTATCCAACAGAATTTCTGAATTCACTCGATCTGCCAGGGATGCCACCGCACGTACTGCAATGGAAAATCGGCGTGCCAATTATCATGTTGTGAAATATCAACCAGCCAAAGATTTGCAACGGCACGCGGCTTGCAGTAAAAAAATTCATCATAGAACAACAATCTTGACAGGACCTTTCAAAGGTGAAGATGTCCTCATTCCTCGCATTCCTATGATTCCAACGGATATGCCATTTCAATTTAAGAGATAGCAATTCCCAATTCGATTGGCGTTTGCAATCACCATCAACAAAGCTCAGGACCAATCTTTAGAATTGTGCAGTTTAGATCTACACACGGATTGCTTCTCACATGGACAATTATATGTTGCGTGTTCTAGAGTCAGCAAACCAGACAATCTCTATATATGTAACAACAAAAATATTGTATACCCACAAGTATTGTGAATCTAAATATATTAGAAATGTGTGCTTTCTCTTTTCTTTCTTTTCCATTTAACCAGACTGAGCCACAGCAACGCGTGGCCAGGTACAGCTAGTATATATATAAATCACTACACATACACACACGAGATTCATACAGTAATATACATATGTAGTACGTGCACACAATATGGAGCAGCCAGTATTCTTACAGTCACCACCTTACCAACTGGAAACTGTTTGAGTCACCCATATGAATTACATTCATAGCCTGCAACATATACCCATAGAGATATCAAAGGGTATAACACCACACACAGGTGTGCATAAATGAATGTGAAAGCTTTATTTGTGTACTATGACAGTTGTATATGCCATGTCATATAGCTATTTAGACACTGACATCCATATGAACAGTGTAATGCAACTGTGAAGCAGTTATACTAAGACAGTAGTCTGGAAAGGTTGACATATGTTGCTGTCCAGGGCAATGACTTCAAATAGTACATCACCCCCACCCCAAACAAAAAAGACCATAGTGAAGAACTTCTCTAAAGCAAACTTCACACTACTCAAGACTGGTGTGGTATCCTTCAAGGCCCCTGAGCCAGAGGAAACCACAACCCAAGCTGCGGAAGCCCTTACAAATGCCTTCTATGAACACCTCCAGGACTGTATGGATCAGGCAATCCCAAATAAAACCAAGACTCTTTCCACAAAGGGCAAACGTCCAGTCTGGTGGACCCCAGCCATTAACAAACTTTACAATAAGAGGAGAAAGCTATTACATGATAGAACAAAATCCATAAAGGGAAGTCACCCTGATCATTATTAGTAAAAAATCGAGCACTCATAAAATCAACTAAGGCCAATTTTGAGAGAAAAATTGCCATGAATTCAAAGGACAATCATAAGGCCTTTTTCAGCTATCTTAGGAACCTGGGTGGAAACTCCCAGATATGCTCAGAATTAGTCCAAAATGATACAAAAATCACTGAACCCACAGACATTGCCAACATACTGGCAGACAGGTTCAGTGCAAACTTCACCCCTCCCCTAAAGGAGAGATAACTATCCCAGCCGAGTGTAGCCTCCCGGACATCTCAAATGCGCAGGTGAAAGCTGCTCTCTCTAAAGCTAAAAACACAGCATCAATGGGACCGGATGGTGTCCCCGGCTGTGTGCTACACGAGCTAAATGAGGAATTAAACCGCACATAAGGCAGCTGTTTAATCTCAGCCTTACCACAGGATCGTGCCCAAGGAGTGGCGTCACGGCAACTGTGGTCCCACTCCACAAAGGCGGTGCCTCACGGACCCTGGTAATTACCACCCCATAAGCTTAACAAGTCTAGTCTGCAAAGCTATGGAGAGGATCATAATGGAGCTCATAAACAAAGATATAGGGGACTTGCAGACATTGGACCCGACCCAGTTTGGCTTTGTCAAGGGAAGATCATGCCTTTTGAACTTGGTGACTTCTTGAAACAGTCACCAAGGCCATTGATGAGGAAAGGCAGTCCATACAGCCTACCTTGACCTTGCAAGGCTTTCGACACAATACCCCACTCGGGTATTGTAGAAAAACTACCAGCTTAAATGTAAACCCATATGTCACAAGATGGGTTGCAAACTGGCTTAAGGACAGAACCCACAGGGTTAGAGTTGCTGGCACTGTGTCAGACTCCAAGCCGGTCACAAGTGGTGTCCCACAGGGCTCGGTCCTTGGCCCCCTATTGTATGGCATCTACTTCTCAGAAGTACAGGCCAACATGGGAGGACTTTGGCTGACAAAGTTTGCAGACAACTGCAAACTGGGCGCCATAGTGGAAAGTGCATCGGACACGGATATCCTTCAGAAGGGACTCACGGAAACAGATAGCTGGTGCCAGAGCCATGGCCTGAAGTTAAACGCCAAAAAATGTATAGTCATACCCTTCGGGAAAAACAAGGTAACCCCAAGCTACCATATAGGTGGCAATACACTAAGCACAGAAGAGGTTATCAGGGACCTGGGGACCCAGGTTGACAGTGGCCTTTCTTTTGACACTCACATTGCTAAAGTGGTTAGAAAGACCTTCTACATTGCCCACCTGATCATGAAGGGATTCACATCCAGATCTAGTGAGGTCATTGTTCCCTGTACTCTTCACTTATCAGACCAATGATCGAGTACAATGCCCCATTAGGGATGTATCTCACCCGACATCTGCAGCAATTGGAGAGACCCCAAAAATTCCTCACCAAAGGATAAAGGGACTCCAAAATCTGTCATATGCTGCCAGATTGAAGAAACTCCAGCTCTATTCAGTCGCATACCATCTGCTCAGAGGTGACATGTGCCTGACATACAAGGCCATGTCCAACCCAGAATTAATGGACATGCTCCACCTCAAAAAATCCAAATCCACCAAAACCACTAGAGCAAGCGACTTAAACCTTAGCACGGATATAAATAGGACGTGCTGGAGGGATAGATTTATCACTCAGAGACTCCCTATGCTGTGGAATAAAATCCCGGTCCATGTGAGGCAGAGCACCTCGCTGACTCTGTTCAAGAGAAATCTAGACCTGTGGATGGGAGATCGCAGGTTTACCCCGGGAATCATCTCTGTGTCACTGCTGGACAGAGACACAACAAACTAATGGGCACAGTATTTTTTCATATAAGGGGTGGCGTAAGCCACAAAAATTTGGGCTAGGCTTACAAATGCCTTAGGGCAGATAGCCTAGTATAAACCTATGAACCTATGAACCTATGAACCTATTAATGACAGACTGGGCCACAACATACCAGACAATCAACAGTACATAATGCAGATGTATAGGTCAGCAGCCTTTATCTACACTCTGTACACAATCCCTAGGGGTTACAAACCCCAATTGACAAAATGGGATGTATCTGTTACATAACAGGGCATACCTGACACCATCACAATCACACTGACAAACAGAACATCCCTTATGGCAGGAGGCAGTAGGCCTGCATTTACCCAAGGTGGATTGTATGGTAAAGTACATCCAGATACCTTAAGGCAGCTTATCCCAGATACCCACACATGTTGTAACAGCCTAGGTTAGTCATGGTGCACCCCCCTGCACTCACTAATACTGGGCCATATACCACTGTTACATACACTGGCCTCTGGAGTGCATTAGGGCACACATGTATTGTGTAGGTGAAACCCACACATATATGGCCCCAACCCACCAGTATGTGTGGGGGACACAACAGCAGTGGAGTGATGGCAGGAATGACAGCATGACATACACACAGCCCACTGCATACAACCCCTGACAGTATGTAGCTATGTAGGTGGAGGACAGAGGCTGGAACACAGGCACATATGTGTAAAACTATTGTCATACAGTAAGCAAGATATGCATATGTGTACATATCTATATGAATATATGTATACTTATATATAAATATATGTTCACCATATGTCCTGCACATGGAGTGGAGCCCTACCTCAACCCCAATAGTCCCAACCTCTCAGTGCAAGGGGATGTCACGTATGTAGTGCAGGTATATTTGAAGACTATTGCTACTGTAATCGGGATTGTCTTCACAGAAATAGTGTGTGCGGGAGGCCACATCTGCTGCTAACATGTATGTCATTGGCTACTTACAGACATCCTAAAGTCATCATAGTACAGATCTTGGTAAAGCCTGGTATCAGCCAGGCGAAAGCGCTTGTTTAAAATTTAACTGCTAGTTGTTTTTACTGTTGTCATGTCCATTAAAGACTTTGTGCAGAAGATTTTCATGGTTGGCCATCTTTGCTGTGGTTTGCATTACATCATAGTACAGTACCATTGCTAGCACAGTAATGCCCCTGTGGACTACAGCTGCGATGTGGCCAATATATGTGGACAGTCTGACTCACTTGGGTCAGTCCAGGAGTATACACAGAACCCCTTCATGCAAGGCATGTGGACAGGCCTGTCAATGTGGATGTTAACAGCAATGTAGATGGGTATAACACATACATACTGGTATAAATTTTCCTCCATAGGTTATGCATTCATACACCCCTATCTGTCCTGACACTTAATAACCGCTGGTTCAGAGATGCCATGGCCACATACTATCCACTAGTTACTGACATACATCTGAACAGCATCCCACTGCATTGTCTGACATACATGACTATTATGGTGGCCAGGCAGCAGTACATCTGGCAAGTATCTAGACATGACATCTAACTGAAAAAGTACAGTAAGCTGCTAGGCATGTAACAAAGCACAGTGCAGGCTACAGGCAGACTGACTCAACACTGGGCTACATCCTATATGGGAATACACATGTACCTGCATAGATAGCAGGCTCTACAGGCATGTTGCATCACAGAGTAACATACACCTGTGTGAAAGTGCATAACCATAACCAATGTGAACACAGCCACAGCCACATATGGTAATCTAGCATGCTATTACAGTATATGAACTATCTGATGTACACCATCCTTATATGAGCCACTCACACAACAACACTACATATACTGGGCCACTACGCAGTGTGGTCCGATGGTTGTCTGTGGTTTCGGACATGTGTGCATTCGCACCTACAAACATCTAAGCTGATAGGGTGACATACAGTGAAGCAGCATGTAACATCAGATAGAACAGGACCAAGAACAATGACATCTACCACAGTCTCTGCACAGGCCAAGGTACATATGCACTATACACACACTGTCGACAATTACCAGACTTACACATACCTCAGTACTGTACACACAACCACAGAATGCCCAGGTTATGTCTTCAAATATAACATATATAACATGTGTAGCAGTCTGATATCTCTCTGACTTGTTATCAGCTATGTTGTCAATGAATATGGTGTACAGAACATATGCACCCCCTACTGCCCGACATATGTACAAAGGTTGACACGGTTGTGGCTGGAGGCACAAACACAGGGCCAATATTGACATGTCGCTGTGATGACCTCATACATTTCCTGTCATAACAAGGTGTGATGCAACATATGTCCTATGAGGGATGTGACATCAGTACCTCTCCCGGCTGTCACCATCTACTGACTGCAATCCTCACACTACCTTCTGCAGTTGAGAGATAGGTGCTCTGTGGGTAACAAAAGGAAGACAAGGCACCACACACTGCCCAGTCTGCAGATGACCCTACAGATGAGGATTCCTCATAAACATAGCACCGACATGACAAGTATTAAAACATGTAGGACAGCCATATCCACACACACCCTGTTAAACCAGTATTACCCCAACTGCAGTATAGCAGCACTTACAGTCTGTAGTCAGGACAGGCACATCCCCCTCCTGTGTGTTGGCCTGTTTCCACACTGTATGTTGTCAGAGGTAAGTCCCCAATCCATCTGTGATGCTATTTGCCAAACAACAGATCTAGTTCTTGCTCACAGTGACTGAAACGGCCCAACACCAACATGATGTTCCTAGATATTGGATTGTGTTTCCATGCAATTGGCTATGGGAATGTTACCACAGATGTTCCACATACAATCAGCTAGAGGAGGGCTGTAATCTGTGCAGAGGCCATCAGCTGATCATGAGCATCACTGACAATACACATGCCGCTGCCTAAGCAAACCAGGTGTAAGTCTCCACATCCACCAGAGAGGGAGTGAGAGAGGCAGACAGAGGCAAAGATAAGTCACGGTGGGTTGGGAAAATAAAAGGTAAGCATATTTGTGTCACACACCTACCAGTCCAGGGTAGGGAACCCATGACTGACTATGTACTGATATCACATCTGTTATCCCTGCACGGTGGATATTGTGAATTATGCTAGGGGCACCATATAAGAAAGTTTAAAAACACACTCACCATTGGGTCCAGTTGTTACACACAACCACATCCACACAGGACAAACATCAACACATTATGACACACACACCTGTCACATCTGGGATTAGAACCCCTACCTAACTAGTTATTACACTACAGCACTATGCCATTATAGAATGCACCACTGAGATTAGTGGAGTAGTCTTTCCCCAAAGGTTTCTTTCACAGTGAGTGACATCAGCAGAACTGCCAAAGTATGGTGAATGAATTGTAATGAGTGTAACTAGCCAAACATGCATTGCTCTCTACACAGGCATAGGTACAGACACAAAAGCATCCACAACTCCCATGTATAAGAATAGAACCCCTACCATTGTTCTATATCACACTACAGCATTATGCTGTTATAGCACACACCACAGAAACTGCTGGAGTACCCCTTCCCCAAAGGTGTACTTCACAGTGATTGATATCAGCAGGATTGCCAGAGTAGGGCATTTTAATTGTATTGAGTGTGACTGACCTAAATTGCCCTAATTAGTCTGTATGCATTAACTGTTGTTCTGGCCAGAACAAAATAACCTGCCTTTACAGGTCATGAACCCAAGACCCTGTACACTATAGTCACAGTAACTAACCACTAAGCCATCACAACAGTACATGGGACTGAGGTTCCACCAAAGTAATCCCACCATAGGCTAATCAAACTGAAAATGTGAAAGGAATGTATATACAGTTGTCCATAAAAGACATCTCCAAGGCCATCTTCATGCTACTCAAGGCAGAAGTGACAATGTTTATGACACCCATGGAAACAGGAGCTGACAGTTCAACTGATGAATCCTGGACTAAAACACTGTATGAGCACAGCCACCTGTGCATGATTCCTGACATCCCACATAGAACCACGACGCTGACCTCCCAAATAATCAAGCCAGTCTGGTGGTCTCCTGCCATTTACAGAGTATACAACAGATGGTAGACACTGTTGAAAAAAAAAGGGTAATCCAAGGATGCAAACAACTCCATTACCAACCCCAGTAAGACGTTGTGATCCCTCATGGAATCCTCCAAAACAGGTTATGTAACTATAATCAACACAGATTCCACAGACAACCACACAGCATTCTATAGTTATGTCCAAATTCTAACTGGCAATGCTCAGAAGTGCTCTGAGCTGCAACAGAATGGCATTACGTAGACTGCTCTCACGGAATGTGCCAATATCCTGGCAAATTGATTTAGTGCTACATTCACCCCCTCTCAATCCCAAAAGTGCCCATGTCAATATGAAAAGGGTTCCATTGCCCAGTAATCATGGCCACACAGGCAGAAAGTGCACTACCCACATCTAGGAATACAGCATCCATGGGACCAGAGGACATCCTGGGCTGTGTACTACATGAACTACAAAATGGAATGGCAACTCACCTAACTGTCATGTGTAATCATAGCCTCACATCAGTTCTGGTGCCCACTGAGTTAGCTGCTGAATTGCTTAACCTGTGTAGGCATTGCTTAGCTCCGCGCAAATCCGTGCAAACTTGCTTGCATCTGCTTTACAGTGCCTTAATTACTGTGTATCCAATGGGCCGTGTTCTGTCTAGCAACAAAATAAACAGCTCTAGCAAGGCTCAAACCAAGGGCCCTGCATACCATAGACAAAGGGATTTCCCACTAAGCCATGACAGATACAAAGAGCTTTGATGCTTTCAGAAACATATCATCCAGTCCAGTTATGCAACAGTACAGAGAATGTATACCAACATCTAGATGTATGTGTTTGTACCTATATTAATATCTGAACACTCTAAACAGATACAACATATCTAGAGATGTATATATATATATATATATATATATATATATATATATATATATATATATATATATATATTACTTTCTAAAACTATATGCATATAGATCAATATATATGCACATATATACATGCATGTGCCTAAATCAACACATATATGTGTCTATACCTATATGTCTACATATACACAAGCACATATGTTTACACAGATATATATATATCTATGTAGGTGTATACGGACATGGTTTATATATATATATATATATATATATATATATATATATATATATATATATATATATATATATATATATATATATGTATATATATATACATATATATGTGTATATATATATATATATATACATATATATATATATATATATATATATATATATATATATATATATATATATATATATATATATATAAATCTATATAGGTATATATGGCCATACATCTATAGATAGCAATGGCAGATTAACAAATACACATATGTCCACATGCACTGTTAATGGGGTTGAGATGCCCCATGCACTATATGTCTTGTACGAATAGGCATCCCCCCACAGCCAAACATGTGGCTGGCCTTGATGTCACATGTATGGGTATAGCTTTACACCCCAGCCTCTTGGCTAATTTACATCTGTTATCCCTTTATGGTTGACATTGTGATATACAGTAGGGCCACCATAAACGAAATAAGCAAAACTTCCTCCACATTGCCCACAGGTGTCACACACTCCCCACACCTTCTACACAGGATCTGAGTTACACACACACACACACACACACACACACACACACACACACACACACATCTGTCATGTCTGGGAGTTGAACCCCTACCTAACTAGTTTATTGCGCTACAGTACTATGCAGTTATAGTACGCACCATGGGCACTACTGAAGTACTTCTTCCCCAAAGGTGTATTTCACATTGAATGACATCAGCAGGATTACCAAAGAGGGCCATTCCAACTGTACTGTGAGTGACTAGCCTAAAATGCATTGCTCCCTACTCAGACAATGAGACACACACAAAACATCCACAACTGACATGTGTGGGTATTGAACCCCTGACCAAGGCCTATATCACACTTATGGAGCAGTTATAGGTCACACCACAGGGATTACTACAGACCTTTTTCCAGAAAGTTGCATTTCACAATGAATGACGTCAGCAGGATCGCCAAAGCAGGGCATTTGAAATGTATTGCGAGTGAGTAGCCTATGATGCATTCCTCCATACACAGACATTGAAACACACACAAAGCATCCAGAACTGCCATGGGTGGAGATGGAACCCTACCAAAGTTCTAAATCACACTACAGCAGTATGCAGTTACAGGATGCGCTACAGAGATTACTGGGCTATGATTTCCAGAGGTGTATTTCTAGGTGAGTGACATCAGCAGCCTTGCCAAAGCTGAGTATATGTATTGTACGTGGGCTAAAAAGCATTCACTCTACTCATTCAGACAAACACACACACACACACACACACACACACACACACACACACACACACACACACACACACAAAAGCACATAGTTACCAGGTCTGGGGTTAGAACACCTACCTCACTCCTTTATCTCACTACAGCAGTAAGCAGTTACAGGACACCTACAGAGATTACTGAGCTATGATTTCCCCAGAGGTGTATTTCTAGGTGAGTGATGTCAGCAGCCTTGACAAAGTTTAGCATATGTATTGTACAGGGTGTGGTGGGCTACAAAGCCTTGCTCTCTACTCAGACACACACACACACACACACACACACACACACACACGCACACTTGCCAGGTCTGGGGTTAGCACACCTATCTAACTACTTTATCACACTACAGCAGCACGCAGTTACAGGATGCGCTACAGAGATTACTGAGCTCTGATTTCCCCAGAGGTGGATTTCTAGGTGAGTGACATCAGCAGCCTTGCCAAAGTTGTGTATATGAACTGTACAGAGTGTGAGTAGACTACAAAGCATTTCTCTCTACAAAGTCAGAGACCAAGAGACATGCAGACAAACACACAATCACACAGTTGCCAAGTCTGAGGTTAGGACTACTACCTAACTAGTTTATCAGTACAGCAGTACACAGTTATGGGATGCACCATGGGGATGACTGAGCTACAACTGTCCCAAAGCTGTATTTCACACTGAATGACCTCAGCAGGCTTGTCATGATACTGCTATGTGGAGGGCAGTGTGTGCATGGGCTGTAACCCATTCATGTAGGGATTGACATGCCGCATGCGGGTACACATGGGGTCATATGCCACAGGTACGTGTATACAGCTACTAGGTGACTATTTCCTTGTGCAGTCATGTTGCACAGCTGGCCCGTACAGCACGCCGTCATGCTGACAGATACTGGTGGCTATTATCTGCATTGAATGACACCTGCACCTCATGTGTTTGAGGCCCTTTGGCTGTGTGCTGGGTGGGTGGGACAGGCCCAGATGGCTCCTTGTCGCAGTCACCCTCTTCAACACATCTATGTCTGTCTAACTTTGGCTTATTATAGTGTGTTGTCCTTACATATATGTCTGTATTCCTATCCACTGTGTGCAAGGCAGGAGTGGTGCATACTGACATGTGTCTGAACGAAGAAATGCAACTGCCAGATATGTCTGGTCCATTGGTGTTTGCTGACATGGCCTTCATGTGTTTAAGTGTGTGAGCATGCCCAGTATAGACTTTCAGTATGTTGTTGACTGACATTGCCTTCATTCCTCTGTGTGAGCATGTCCAGTATGGCCATCTCTATTGCATGTGTGGGTCAAGTCTGGGTAGTTTGTACTGCGATGCTGACCTTTGTGTTGTACACCGACAGGTAGCATGCTGTGTCTGCAGGGTATACATCATTCATTTGGCATTTACTGTTGCTACATTTCTGCATAGCTGGGGGGGGCACCTGACTATTTCTACATTTCTACACAGGGGTGGGGGGGGGCATACCTGACTGTTACTATAAGTGTACGTAGGATGGTGGGGCACACCTTACACTTTTACACATTTGCTAGGACCGTACTGGTATGTCGGTTACACCATTTCAGTCTGTAGTCTTACCTATCATGCTGGTTAGAGGCATACCAGTGTACTACAGATCTTAACTTTAACTACCTACATATTAGTTTCTGACTTCCTAGCTTTCAAAACTTACATCCAACTGGCTGGCCTGCTGTAGTCTGTCTGTGTAGGCCTGTGGTAGGGGAAACCCATGGAGCTCATTCAGAGGCCATAGTGCAGCATCTGTTTGTGTTTGTCTACACCTATCCTGCTGGCTGTGACTGTTGTTGGGTATGTGCCCCCCCCAACTGGCATGTGTAGGCCACTTACCTTGTAGGTGTCCCAGTCTTGAGGGTGGTGCTGCAGGGCTGCCTATGTCAGATGCACATAGTACACACCCTATACATGGTTGAGCACAGGTAGTGTCATGTTTGTAATCCCTTTTACTGTATGTGCGAGTCGGAGAGAGGTGTCATTCCATGGGTCCCTACTGTGTCAGTGCATGTGCTATGAGTTGCCTCTTTGCCAAGGCCAGGGCATACTGGGTATGCCTCCTTCTGCCTACTGGGACAGGCTCAGGTTGTTCCTCCTCCGGGTCACTCTGTGCCTGTGCAGGCCTTGGCACTGGTGGGGGGCTGTGTGGCCCTGCCCAATGCTGTCCCTGCTGCAGCTGTTTCTGCTGGATCATATTGTGTAGCATGGCACATACAAGGACAATTTGGGTACATGTAGTTGGTGAGTACTGCAAGACTCCACCGGATGTGTCCAGGCACCGGAACCGTGACTTGAGCATCCCAAACACACACTCTATTATGATTTGTGTTTGTGCGTGTGCCTCATTATGGAGTTCTTGTTCGGGAGTGTGTGCATTTCTGATGGGTGTCATCAGCCATGGCTCCAGTGCATATCCAGCATCCCCTACTAGGTGACCATGTTTGATGTCCCCATTGGCAAATGTCTGGTACAGCTGCATCAGATGCCAGATGTGGGAATCGTGGTAGCTTCCAGGGCAGCCTGCACACACATTCATTATTATGCCCTGGGCATCACACATGACCTGGCAGTTGATGGAGGGGAAACCCTTGCAGATGATGTAAACCCTATCCTGCTCACCTGGTGGTGCTTTAATGCATATGTGCATGCAGTCTATTGCACCCACTACCTCAGGGTATTCTGCTATTTGGTGAAAGAGATGCATATTGCTGGCCAGCGCCTCACGGATAATGGGGAAATATATGTGCTTACCGACATGTGCTGACATGGCATCCAGGAACTGGTGGAGTACCCTGGATGCTGATGCCTGTGAAATCCCCATCATATCCCCAGTTGGCCTTTGGAAGGTACCTGTAGCTAGTATTCTTAGGTCTACACATACCTTGGTATCCACTGGAATGGGTTCCCCTCTGTTAGTTCTGTGTGTGAGGCGTGGCCGGCACAGCTCAACAATTTGATGTAGGAGGTCCCTGTCCACCCTATAGCACTCCACTATCTCCAGCTCATGTAGCCCTTGGTAGGTTACCCTGGGTCTGTACACTCTTCTCCGTCTTCTCACTGTGGGATGCTCAGCAGCATTCACATCCTCACCACCCTCTACCTCTTGCACATGCTGGTTTATGATAGCAAAAGCAGCCCCTAACATTTTTTCTCTTGCTTTCATTTTGTACAATTTCCCCATCTGTATACACCGGTGGTGCAGAGTTTTTGGAAAAACCAAGGGGGGGGCAAGTGTTTGCATAGTTTATAGTGGTGTGCTGGGCTGGGCTGGTCTGCTGCCTGTGTAATTGGCTGATTTTGATACATTTCACCTGTCAGCTAAGCTAGTTCTCCATGATTACCTTCCTACTGCTGTTTTCCCTTCCCATTGCCTCCCCGTTTAAGTCTGTGTCCACGCCTCACAAATGGAGTGCTCATATGTGCACAGAGCTGCTATTTCCTAGTTTAACTTTTTTTTTCTTCCTGTAAAACCTGCTGAGTTGCACACACACCCACTTACACTTTGTAAAGAGTGCTAGGCTGGTTTAGACACATCCCTAGCTTAGCTGTGCTAAGCTAGGAGAAATCCTGAGCCACAGGGCCCCAATCCACTTACAGTATGCCTGACACACACCTCCCATGATGTCACCTATAACCTAGTCTTGCACCCAGCTATTATACTCTTACACTCTTGGGACCTGCCTCACACCCTGGGAAAATCTGAGATTCACTAACCTTTCCCTCATTTGCATAGGATTGCCTGCTAATGCATAGTTACATGTCCCACACTGAGCCTACCCCATAAGCAACAATTACTCACTGGCCAGGTTGCCTTCTGCCTGCCATTGACTTGCATGGCAGAATATTGATTTTAGTTAGAATGCTTATTTTAAGTTTATTTTTTTATTTCCCCCCGATCCCATTTGTGCATCGCTGCCCTATGCTTCAACATGCGAGATCGGCAAAAAAAATAAAGTTGTTTATTTTTTTTTTAAACAGTTTGCAATGCTAATGGCCTTCTACTTGGCCATTGGCATGCTTCCTCAATGATATGCAGTCTTTATTTGGAGTTGTCATAGCTCCGTTTTGTAGATTGTAGAAATGTACTCGGTTACTAACCGAGTACATTTCTGCACACTGCACTCATCCTGCACGAAGAGCTGCCAGCTTCCTGAATCACAGATTACCCTCATTTGCATGGTTTTTACCTGCAAATGAGAGTAATCTGCATATGGAAGCTCGGTCAGTGCAGGATTAGTGTAAGAGCTCACGTCCCGGGAGCTCATTCCTGGATCGCACGTCGGCCATATTGCCAAAAATAGCTCCTAAACTAATCCTGCACACTATAAAGGGCTTCGTAAATCTGGGGGTTGATCACTAGAGCTTTGGTCTTGGGATCAAATCTGGCCAAGTAGGACTAAATCCAAGCCATAAATTCCACATTCACCAATGATCACTGGCAAAATAATCCACAGCAGTACAAGAAGACTCTCCGGTCAGAACTGATTGGTTTTATTCTTAATCAATAATTGTGCAGAGGGATGGAGTCCTGACTTTGACCCAGTAATTAGGGTTCAGTTAGTGGCCCCAGTAATGGAGGAGCCAGACAGGGAGGGGGAGGAATGAAGAGGCATGTCTTACTGAGGGGGTGCATACACTTAACAGCATACCTAGTAGAGCAGTCTCCCTTTGGGAGTCCAGAGAGACCATTGCCTATGGTGTGAGGGAAGGGCAAGGCTGCTTGGAGGGTACATCCTTTGCAGAAGTTACGGTCTGTCCTCCATGGATAGCCCATTGCATGCCTTTTCCAGATGCCTACCCATGTGTGTACCACTTAGGGGTGGGGAGATAAAACAGAAAAAATGCAAACCTCCCTGATGGCTGTCTAGATGATGACTCCTCATGGTCTACTCTTGACCCTGTGCTGGTAACGAATGGATCAACTGGCCAGGAGGCATACCTCTCAACTGTCCAAATTTTTGCACTATGCCCAGATTTTTGCCTCATATTTTTCATCTGCTTCTCATAAAATGTGTGGTTTTCTAACAAATCTCTTAAATTTGGAGTTGCTACATAATGACATGCATTTGAGTTTCACACTTGTTTTATACTTCATATCATTCAAAAAATGCATCATAGCACAAATCCAAGAATTCTAACAACTTTCTAAGTTTATAAGAGCAGCATTTAAAATCTGTCCCTCTTTATGGGCCTCTATCCCTCCATTATTTTAGGCATTGTCCAGATTTCTTGCACTAAGAGGTTGAGAGGTATGCCTGGAGGGTGTTTATTTTTGACATACAGTTGGGGGCAAAGTGCTGAAAATATCTTGCAGTTAATAGTAATAATTAAAAAAAATAGTTGGATGGAAAGATAATGCATTAAGCATACCAAAATGTATGTGATAAGTTTATTGGAGAATTTGTTTAAAAAGGACATTTTTTTTAAAGAAAGAAAAGTATTACATTGAAAGAATATAAACATTGTATGGAAGCTGCTGTCAAATTTTTTTTTTTTTTTTTCAGTTAACTAACCAGGATTAATTTGAGGCTCATATTTTGGGCATTTCATATAACATACTGCAGAAGATACATATGCAAATATATGCATGTTATCTGAGGAAGTGATGGGGAGATACAAATAAAAAAAGAAGCTGAAGAAGTGCTACCCGATCATATAGGCAGCTTTATCTCCATAGCAGAAGGAGTTTCACTGGAAATGAGGATGATATACTTGTATATGATCATACTGGATAAAATGCTGGCAACAGCTGAACAGAGAAGGCTGAAAAAGCTCATGGGGCATTGCACTTTGATTTGGTGTGTGTAAATTTACTCTGCCAAAAGTTAGTAAGATTCTAGGAAATTACTCCCAAGAGCATGATGGGCATGTGAACAGAAATTAAATGATATATAAAAGCAGTTTATTTTTAAGTGGCATGCTCCAATGGAAACACAATTACATAAAATGATTTTGAAAAATTAATAAAAGTTGCACAGAAGAAGTGAAACAGATCTGGTTATTGATGCATGTTATCATAAAAGGTGGCTAATAGGTTCATAGGTGTATACTTGATAGACTAAATGAGATAGATTATCTATTAGAAAACAGTTTGTGTCTTATGTAAATGAGTTAGATTATTAATTAGAAAACAATGTGGGACTTATATGAGATGATTAGTCTTTTATTAAACCAAATGACAAATGATTATGAAGAAAAGCTCAGTATCTGTACTAATATTCAGAAGCTTGCCTCCAAGGGTTGCTTACAGGTTAGAAAACATGCATTATGCACTGTCTTTGAACTCCCACCACTTTCCCATGACGTGTAATTAGTACCACACTATGTACTAATTGTCTATGATGCCAGCCTCAATGTGATTGTGACATCATCATGAGGTTGATCGAGCAGGAGGTTGGTGCAGTTCATGACAAATCATATGGGATGATGAAATAAATGGACTACGTGGAATAAATATTAATTGCAATGAAAGATAAGACTCGAAGGAAGAATCTGAGATTGACAGGAGAATGGCTTCTCACAGTCCTCACTGGGTATTGAAAAAAAGTAGTTTATTTCTTCTGTCTGAAATAGATATGAAATATGAGATTGTTGGGTTTCTTAGTCTGATACACTTTGCCATAAGCTATGAGAAAGAATAACTTATGTGACAGTTCAAAAATCTGTGAAGAATGCTTCAATATTGCTCTGACCTTTTACAGCGAACATAATTTCTCAAAGGTAACATTTCAGCAATTGTTACAGTTTACAGAGGCCATTAGGGAATATAAATAACATAAGGTGAGATACAGACTAACCCTGCCTACAATATTGAAGGATTATTAGGCTAGTGATATGTTAATGTTTATCAAAATTAGTAAACATTTCATTCTGTTCTTCTGATAAAGTGAAACTGTTTCCCATTCATTCATTTCACTGGGAGGTATTAAATGCATAAGTTTTTGTCTATTGTACAATTCATTTGGGCTTTATGTTATTTCCTTAGGTTCTTCTGAATGACCTGTCTTGTGTATGTTTTCTTCTACTTTTCTAATGTCATTTACTATCCTTTTAAATGTGAGTTATCCTGATTTTGAGTACTTTTAATGTGTTGCTTTTAGGGTTAGGATACTGTCAGATCTACAGCTTCCCCAGTTGTTTTAATAATTTGGGGTGTATTTAGAGTACTTTGTTACATTTGAATCCAACATACATCTATAACCAGATTTGTTTTGCTTACTTAATTTTTTTTCTGTTTTGTATTTTATATTGTTTTAGAGTAAAATATTTAATTGGGAGGTGTTGTTTTATATAGGTTTAGTGTTTGGTAGAGGGTCTGTGTGCATTTTCTCTGTGTGTTTGTGTGTAATGCATGTAGTTTCTTTTTAATATATGTGAAGTGGCTATAGTTAGTCATTGTGTCAATGTTTTACAGAAGTGCAGCTAATTTTAAGACTATATAGTGTTGTCATTATGTTACTATGTTTTTGAGTGTGCTTGCATTGTTTGTTTACTATTTATTGTATGCTGTGTGTATAATTGTGACTTGTGATGGGGCTGTGGCTGAGATTTTATTATATATATTTACTTAGTTATTTTTTTCCTTTCCATTTAAAGTGTTGATTTGTATTTGTGAATTATTTTTAGTGAGCTTAGTTGTTTTAGGTTTGAATGTGTCTGCAGTTTGTGAGTGCTGTGTCTGAAGTATCATCTTCCTTTTGCATTTTGGAGTAACTCGTGTTGTCTTAGAGTTATCTGAGGTAAAAATATGCTGCAAGTGGAATAAACAAATGGTGATAAGGTTAGTTTACATATTTAGAAATTATATGTTATAGATGTAATAAAAATATGTATACTCTGCCTTGGATTCTATAATGGTAACTAGGTATATTGAAGGATACACACACACACACACACACACACACACACACACACACACACACACACACACACACACATATATATATATATATATATATACATGCTGAAGTTTATTGTGTCAAATGTCAGCTTGGCTGACAGACTGTAATGCTGTGTTTTTCCTCTGAATGCTGTTTTTGTTGAGTGCAGGTTTTTATCAATGACAATGGGCTAGTACTGTCTTTCATGTGTTTTGCACAGGTTGTGCATTGGGCTAAGGTAAGTGGTTGTGAGTGCTAATATGAAACATTTGGGTCATAGTGAAGGGTTTGATTTTAAGGGTGGCAGAGTGTCTGTATAAATGTTTAAGGGTTATGGTTAGAGGAAGGACAAGATAAGGGGCTAGTTTTAGTGCTGTACCTGTGTGTTACTATATAGGAAGTATGCAACAGTATGTTGTGTAATGGCACTGCTAGGAGAAAGGGTTTTTCATAGTATAAAGTATGGGGGTGGGGTTGATCAGGGGTAGTACATATGGGTACAGTGGAATAGGTGAACACAAGAAACTTTATGACATACATGGAAACCTAATTTTCACTGTAGATAGTATAACACATAATTTTACTGAGAAACTTTGGAGTAATACCAAGTAAAGTAAAGAAAAATAATTCTGGGTATTTATAATGGCAATATATGGGTGGCAATGGTCAGAAGATTTAGACAGTAATTTAAATTTAGTTACAAATGTGAGAAACATATATAGGGTGTTTATATGTGTTATGCTCATCAATTTTTTTCAGTATGCAACATAGTAGAAGCTTTATTGAACTGAATCTACTGTGTCATGTAACTGATAAGATGTGTACATGGGTGTAATTGGCATTTTTATTCTTCCAAGGGTCTGAATAATTTGAAATCTTACATTTCATTGTGTGATAAATACAAATCTATAACTTTGTTATATTAATTAGATAATGAATATGATACCGTTTTTTAACTAATTCAGAATAAGCATGGATTATTTTCCTGTGCTTACAAATCATTGCCCTACTATAAAACTTTGTTCATTTTAAAACTGTTTTCACAGTCAATTCAGTACACAAATGAGAAACTTGACAATAAATAGGAATGAAATTATTTCATTTTCCTACTATTTTAATGCCACATTAGCTAATATCCTGCATTCTTCCAGAGTAGTTAGTAAAATGACACTGGACAAATGGTTCATTAAAAAGTCAAATTTGTAAAAAAGTTGCAAAAAGTACTCTTGGTCAAATGACATATCAAAGTGGCATATAGCGAGAACTAAATGTGTCAAGAATGCCCCATTTTCAAATAAGCATTTTCAAGGAAATATTGACAGATATCCTCGTTTTTTTTTTTTTTGTCATTGTATCCTCTGCAAACTCCAGTGTGCATACTCCTTTCTGCATTTGTAGCTGTTCTGTTTATATTACAACTTTTTGTCTTGTATATCCTGTATATCTAGAGCTTTTCTTCAGGAGTCTCTGATGTAAATTGATTCTTTCCTCTGCAACCTTTCTGTTACAAAACACTGTTTCTGTCAGTGTGAAAGGATAAAATCCTGACAATGACCCATATAATCAAAGTTTAATTAGTGAATCAAGTCCTGGCTGGATATGGCAAGGGAAGGGAGAGGAATAAAGTGTCTGAGGCCTCCTGCCTCAGTCAAGGGGGAGTGTGGGGAAGCTGCTAACCCTACACTGATTTCTCCATTAGAGACTAAAGGAATGTATATGAGTACATCTTATGTGGAGGTGGGGGGTGTAGGCTTATTCTACTTGCTGAGATGAGCAGTAGTCTAACCCCCACACACCTTTGCAAGTTCTTTACAAGAATGCCTACAAGTTCATGCACGATGTGTTAGAGCTTAAGAAAAGCCCTGATCCACCGCAGATGGCTGTATCACTCCCAGAACCCAGTCCTCAGCTCAATGGGAATGGGTTGGCTGAAGGGCTGTTACTGGGAGATTCAGAGGTTCATAGGTGTTTACTAGGCTAACGACCACAAGAGCCTTTTTAAGCCTAGCCAAGCATCCCAAATCTCTAACAAGTTCTGATACCCTTGATAAGTGTAAGCATGGGCCTGGGAGATGAACCATTTATAGGTTACCTGTGTCCATTAAAGACATAGGTGCCAAACCAGGAATGAATTTATGTTTTTCCATCCAATTGCCCAAGTTGCACTTGAATTGGGTTGGGGGAACAATGCTTCATATGGATGGGGAGTCTGTTCCATAGACAGGGTAGTCTCTGGGGTACATACCTATCTCTCCAATGGGTCCTATTTATATCACAGGCAAGGTTTAAGTGTTTAGAATGGGTAATTCTGGTGCTGTTTGTTTTGTGGATATGCAGGAGGTCCATCAGAGTGGGGTCTGACAATGCCCTGTGTGCCAGGCATAGATCTCCCCTCAAAACCCTGTAGGAGACAGACTACAGGGATAGGGCCTTAAGGCAGTCTGCATAGGACATATTACTTACACCCTGTATTCATTTAGTGAGGAACCTCTGTGGACATTCCAATTGTTGGATATGCCTGGTTAGATACATACCAAAGGGGCATTGTACTCAATGATAGGTCTGATGAATGCCAAACACAGTGGAACAATGACTTCCAAGGACTTAGATGCCATACCTTTGTTTATAAGTTGCACAACATATGATGATCAAAGGCTAAATTACTATCTATGTGTGTCCCTAAGTCCCTGACTACTGGGTCAACTCTAATGGGTATATTGTCAATATGGTAGTTACCAGGGATGAATAACTTCCCAAAGGATACTATTATGCATTTCTTGGCATTTAATTTTAGTCCATGGCTCTGACACCAAGTAAAGAGTAAATATCCTACACACGCTGAAGACGTTTTCAGGTCAAACAAGGCAAAAACTGTAGAAAATCCTGAAACGGCACCACGGCTATGGCTGTATGAGGACACAAAGGCTTAAGCTGTATGAAGACACAAAAGCTCTGTACTGCATGATCTGAAGAAGGAGAAGTTTTGCTGAAAGCGCTCATCTTTGTACTCAGGCCTTTTTGTTGTTTTTGTATGAGAATAAACTATATTGATTTTAAGCCTTTGTGTCTTCATACAGCCATAGCTGTGGTGCCATTTCAGGGTTTTCTACAGTTAACGGCTCTGACACCAGTTGTTTGTCTGTGTCAGCCCCACCTGGAGAACATTTGTCTCAGTGTGAGATTCAATAACAGCTCCTAATTTGCAATCATCTGCAAATTTAGTCAGCCTGCGACCACTGACATTGGCCTTGACTTCTGTGAAGTAAATGCCAAAAAGGAGCAATCCAAGGACTGATCCCTGAGGGACTCTACTTCTGACTGGCCTATTTGTAGAGGTGGACTCCCCAATTCTAACTTCCTGGGTCCTGTCTGTGAGCCAGTTGGCTATCCACCAGGTAACATGTAGGTTTGTACCTAACCTCTTGAGTTTGTCAACAATGTCCAAATGGCATGACTGTATCTATTAAATATCTAGGGGGAAACATGATGGTCAAGTGTGGAGAGGAGAAAAAAAGCAAGCAAACAAATACAAATAGGTTAATAAATGAATCAATTCTGACTGATCGGGAATTTTTGATGAGAAGTGCTTATACTTTGAGCTAGTAGGCTTAAGTAGAAGACTGGAATCATCTAGTGAATGTTGGGGTGAGGTGGAGGCAATCTGAAAGTGCATTTAGAAGTCAGCACCTTGATTAGTAGGATAGACCAAAGCAGACTTGTGTGCATAATTCATAGTAGTTATATTAGTTCATGAGGCTGCTACACCAAAAGAAGTAGTCCATGTTCTGAGATGGTTGGTTGAACTGTATGCATTGTTATCTAAGGTGGAAGTAATCAAAGAGCCACACAGTATATTCATCTGGTATGCCTTCAGCTGTTAGTCAGTTAAGAAGTTGCACATGCTTTATTCTGTCACTTTTTCCTCAGTAAATCTTTTCTTTTTAAAAGCTAGTAGTGACCAATGGCATCCCATATGAGCCAAAACAACTCTTAAACTTTACTCTTGCATTAAGTGGGTTACTCAACTGGCTGAGGTTGCTTGCCCATCCCTGGAAAGCTGGTCATTAAGATTGTATGAGAAAGAGAGTGGTCAAGGAGCTGCCACAGCCCTGGTGGTACAGAATATGTGATACACTATAGTCCAACCTCCCCTTACATGATGGAGTTATATTTAATGGTCACTGCTTGCAATGAAGTATGGCCAAAGAATGTCCTTCTTAAGGCTCAAGGATGAAAAACACTCCCCAAACCCACCTACATGTCTAGCCTGGCTGCATTTCCAAGGTCTACTCTCCCCCAAATTCACAAAGAGCAGCACCAGCTTCTAGCATACCATCTCCAACCCCCTCCCAAAAAAAGAGTCAAGCAGTCAAAACCTCATCACTTTTCACTTCCCCTAGCCAGTTCCATTAGGTACCCAAAACAGTAATTAAGCTTAAGTTACCTGATTGCCGTCATGACTTTATCCATGTATATCACTGGAGTGGTATCACTTTCTCCTTATTAAGTCCCTGGTGACCCTTATGCAAAGAGTCAGTTACAGCAAGCAGAAATGTACTAATAAGCACATTTTCCTAAGTCCATTTTGGGTGTTGTCAATCGGTTTCTTGTCTCTTATACAATTTAGGAATCACTGAGTACAGTTTATTCTCTGTGTTTAAAAAGTGGGAAGCACTACTGCCTTAGGATTAGTGCTTGTTTTAGATATTTTGAATATAAATTTCAATGATGCTGTCATTACATTTAATTTTGATTGATATTTAAATGGCATAGACCAGTATGTTGTTGCTTATGCTAGCCAATATTCTGCCAGCTGCAATTATTTTATGTGGGACTGGGGTTAGAATCAACTATAAAGTAGCTTTTCTTTTTTAGCAGAGTTGTGGGGTCATTTGCAAAAGTGAGACTAGCTACCTATTCCTTAGAGGCTGATTAGTACCTGTGATGAGGAGGTCAGGATTATTTGCCCAATCACTGTTAACATTATTACTTACCATAATGCAATTTTTAATGCAGGTAATAATAATTTGGATGGTTTGCGGGTGTTAATTCATTTAACTGACTACAATTCTTCCTGACACCAAGAATACTAGTATACTAAGCTTGTCTGTCAACAACTTCTTAACATTTTTGCACATTCATGTTTATTACTTCAGTAATGGTGTTCATCAGTCTTAGCTTCTATTGTCCCATCCTTCTTTTAATTTCAGTCTTTGCCAGCATCGTGGTATTTTCCTGTTGTATGGCCAGAGTATATTTTTTATCAAGTTTTCTTGTGAACAGTCTGGTTTTATTTCATCTTCTTGCAACCCACTGAATTCTCAAAACTTCTCTACAACTTCTAAGTTCAAAGGCATCAGTTTTCTGGTACAGAGCTTTATTTATAGTACAAGTCTCAATGAAGTATAACACTACTGGGAAAACCATAGTTTTAGCTACAGAACTCTTTGCTGACAATGTGATTTCTTTGCTCTTTAATTCTTCTTCTTCCAAGAAACAGGCTTCTTTTTAATTTTATCGTTGCGGTCAGTTTCTTCAAAATGCTTTCTGTCCAGAAAAATAAAATTTATCATTACCTCTACTTCTTTCCCAACTTTTTTTGCAAATAATTATTAGGGCTAGATGGCATAATTTATTTTTCTGTTATTTATCTGCAATAGCCAACAAAGCAATAAAAAACATGAAACAATGACCAATGAAATAAGAACCAAAACAGTGTTCACTCTAGATCCTTTGCAGACTCACTGAAAATATTATTATTCACAGATTAAGAGCTTTTGCCCTTACAATTTACAGAGCTTCCTCAGAATCTAAACATTTTATATCAACCAAACATTTAAAAAAAAGTTAAAATTTGGTAACTAGTGCTTTATATCCTGCATTAAAACAATTTCTTAAACCCGCATTCTCACTAGGACATGATATTAATTCATGCTATCCCCATTCAGTAGTAAAAATAACATCTTGATGTGCAAATAAATAAATTTAATCCATGAATATAAATATTATACATTTATGACAAAACAAATATCTAAACAAATCATTAAATCCATCTATAACTTTTAAGAAAATATTGTTAGAAAACATTTTTAAGAACTATAAAATTAAAATGTTCCTATAACTTTCCTGATTTGTTTTGCAAAAAGCCCAGCTGTTAAGGAACAGTGAATACTTCAAACAACCATTGCATGAGTGCTCTCATTAGTGTAATTACTAGAAGGGGTAGGTTCAGTAATGTGGCCAGCAACGATACATACATGTTTGTTGATGGAGGACCAGAAACATTTTGCTTATTGTACTGGAAGTTTGTAAAGTATGTTTTTTTGTCACATTTGTTACCATGTTTTGCTGTGTTTCAGAGCTGTATTTAGTTTTTGAGGTTGGAATGAGGTTTAGTTTGTTTTCAGTTGTTCCAAACCCTGTTTGTGAACAATGAGAACAAAACAATTAACATAACAATTAAATTAATTAAGTATTGCTTTTGTTGAGTGGGAAAGCTTGACTGGATGGAAAACCTCTTTTCAGTTGATGTCTGGGGAGAAAAGCTGCATAAGATACATAAAGAAAGTAATATGCATACACATGTACATAATATGATGAATCATTTCAGTGTACAATAATGAGGAAAAAAGCAGTAACTGTTTGAGACTCCAATAGTGAGAAAAAAAAAAAACACTGACAACATACACATGAATAGTCTACATACAAACATTGCATAATCATGATATAGGCAATGCGATGATATGAAAAATCATTCACACATAGATCAGAATGAGTATTTAAACAAAGTTTAAATCTGTAGTATTTTATAATAGCAGGACAGTGATAAGGTATACGTTCATAACAATGCAACATTGAGGAGAGTATGGAATATTGTACCTGGCCAAGTAGAAAAACAGTACAGGATAAGATAAAAGAGTACTAGATAAGAGTACTAGATAAGTAAGACAGGATGTGACAGAGCAGCTAAGGATCATTTAGGGGAACTAGCCAGTTGTGATGTATGAAGAAAGTCATGAGACATTTATGTGCTGCTTCAGTACTAGCTGGAAGGATTTCAGACTGGTAGTCTGGCTGAGTGAGAGGGAAATGTTAGAAGGCATGAGAGGAAAACAGTGAGTCGTCTGCAGTATTGTTTGATTTAATTGGGTGCAGTAACAATTTGTCAGTAGAACAAAGGGTCCTAGCTGGGGATTGAGGATGGATAATATATTTTAGTGTTAGGCTTTTTAAGGTTGGAATATTAGAGTGTGAACAGTTTTTAGTTGTGTAACTATTAGATAATGAAGCAATTCTAAGCAATGTATCTGTTTTAGTGCCATGCGCTGATGGAATCTATAAGGCATGTCAGCTGCAAATTTAACTGTTTTGTGGTAACATTTTTCTATTATGATTATTTGGGTAGCTTGCATGTTTACATTATAGAACACCATACAGGACAGTGGGTAACAGTAGAAAGAATAATGTTAATAGTTTGCTTAGCCTGGTCAGACAGGTAAGGTTTAGTTTGAAAAAGGTGCGGAGTTCTTTAGTGTGTTTTGCTAATATCTTGCTTTATGTGGTTGTGACACTTCATGGCATCATCTATGATGACACATAGGAGCTTGGTATGAGCTGCAAGTTCAATTTTGGTTTGGTCAGAAGAGGCAATGGTAAAGAGGTTTGTTGTCAGAGTATTGTTTAGGTACGGATCAGTGATGAAAGTTGAAGTTCTAGGGAGAAGAGTTTGTGTAGTAGTTTTTGGTGAGACACTGTGTCAAAAGTATTTACTAAATCAAGAAAAACGTGCTGCTACTGCATTCTCTGCATTCCTGCTGATTATGGTAGCAAAGCCAAGTAGAACTGTTATAGTGCTATTGTGTGGCCAGAAAATGTGTTGCATGGAGCTTGGTAAGTTCTTTCTGGCAATAAATTTAAGTAGCTGTGATTGGGCACATTTCCTAAGACTTTGGATAGGAGGAACAGAATGGCTATTGGCCTGTACTTGGCAATATCAGTGGAAGAGCCACCTTTTTGTATGGGAATGCTATAAGGGTTTTTCCCATTTTAAGGACGTAGCTTTCTGTGATGGAACAGTGTATTAGGATAGAAACTGGATAAGCCAGGGTGTCTGCTGTGAGTTTAATGTACTCTGCTGGAACATTGTCTAGGCCAAGTGTAGCTGGATTTAGTTTGAGAAGGTATTTCCTGATGGTGGATGTGGTGATGGACTCAAAATCAAATGCGTTATGGGTATTTGTTGACTCTGGCTGTGGAAGTGTTACAAGTGGTTGATTTGTTTAAGAGGGAAGTTAGGGTGTTGATAAAATTTGATTTTAATTGACTGGAATTAGCAGAAGGGGTTGGTTGAGTAATGTGGCCAGCATCTATATGTAGTAATTTGTTAACGGAGGCCCAGAAACATTTTGCTTATTGTACTGGAAGTTTGGATAGTATGTTTTTTGTCACATTTGTTCATGTGTTTTGCAGTGTTTCAGAGTTGTATATAGTTCTGGAGGTTGGAGAGAGTTTTCTTTTTTTCATTATTATTATTTTTTTTCTAGCTATTTTGGGTGCAGGGTTAACTTTCACCTTTTGATTCTTATTAGGGCATGTTTATTTAGGATGAAAAGTCAGTTCCAGTTATTGTATCTTAAGCTGACAAGAAAAGCATCCTCATGGAAAGATGTGAGTTTTAATACTAGATTACTATACTTGTGGTGTTTCACAGAGAATTTTAATGGCCTAATTGCAAAAGTGGGGAAGCAATCACTTAAGGAGTCAGGGAAGGACCCAGAAGTGAAAATATTGTTTGGAGAATTTGTGACTATCCAGTCAATGGTGAGCTTTTATTATTGTTTTTATTATGCTGAGCTGAAATGGAGATGACTTGAGTGAAGACATGTGAACTGATTATATTACAGTTGGAATCATTAATAATAATTTATTGATCTATATTAAAATCCATGAGAGGATTTCACCTGTAGTATCTATGTTGTTACTTGAGGGTAGTAGATAGCAATGACTGCATAAGGTCTTATAGTTTAAATTTAAGCGAGGATACAAACATCTCTGCAGTTTTAGTAGCTGGGGGGTTATAAGTTGTGTTGTAACTTTGGAGGGTGTTATTGTAGAATATTGCCACTCCACCTGCTTTTTTGTTCTATCTAATATAAGCATGTTATACACCTTGTGGTAGGATCAACTCATATTTTAAACATTATTTCAGTTTCGGTTAAAACCATGTTGTAAGGAAAGTGGAGGCCAATCCGAGCATGTACCACTGGGAGTTTGTTTCCAATGCACCTGAGGTTAATGCTATAAAGGTGCAGGTTATCTGCTTTAGCGGCTTGTACTAATGAGCAGTGTGTATTTGTGTTGGTAGTCTGGCAAGCATTTTGTGAAGAATGGAGAAAGCCTGTAGTAATTTGGCAATCCTTTTGTGACAGATGGAGGGGACCTGTGTTTAACTGAATATGTCTACAGAGGTTAAGTGAGTGTGGAAGGTTGAAGTATGGAAAATAACTGTTTAATTTAATTTTTTACAGCAAGTCTGTATAGAACAGAGCTGCAAAAAGTTTAGTTTGGTTTGAAAAAGTAATTAGTGGATAATCTGATTAGGCTAGATATGGTATAAAAATTAAACTGAGCTTGATTTTGAGTTAGAAAATCTAATACTTGAAGGTGGGATTATTGGAGTTGATGAAAGAATGTCAGGTGTATGAGTAGTAGAAGAGGGGGGGATAAGAAACTGTCAGGGAAACATTTTCACAGGTGAGGCCAGGTGTGGGGAAATATAAAGTGTTGGACAATTGTGGTGGATGCTCTATTTCGAGTTCTTATACACTCTGACAACTCCAGATTGATTAATGCTGCCCAGGAAACATTTAAACTTTAAAATGTCTGTCTTTGTCACATGTCTAGTAAACTCTGCTTTCCAGCTGTATGTCACATGGACATGCCCCTCTTATCCTTCCCCTATGTCCTTTGCTACCTATGTTACTATCTCCTATAGGTAATTTTGCAATGCAATGCTTCTTTTTTTTTCTGAGCATTTTATTAGTACAACTAATTAATTATAACAAGTTATTTTTGTATTTAAACAAATGCACTATAAATTATGAATGTCTCTTTCATTGTGCCATTTCCAGCAAGAGGGTACTTCACAAGGATAATAATTTGCTTTTTATGCTTCAGTGAAATTGGAATAGTTATTTAATAATTTATTTGCTTCATTTCACTTCATTTTTTTCTTGTGTAGATTCAACCAGCTTAAAGTTATTTCTTTTTCAGGACAGACCTGTAAGGATTTCTGAACCTAGCTGATTGTTCCCTGAGATGTACTCACTTTACCTTCACACTGGCTTGAGATAATCACAATGTTATTTTAAAGCTTTAATTTTTTTTCTTGGAATCACTACTTTTCTCTACGTGAGCGATGTTATAGAACTATGATGCAAATGTTTGTTTTTTTCTCAGATATTGCTTCATCTGCAAATAATTTATTTGTCTATATTATGTTATTTTATTAAATGAAAGGTGTTACCTTTATTTATAAAGTGAATATATGATAACCACAGATGTCAAGTAACTTGGATTGAGGAGCTGACTGAAACAAGCATAGTTTGCACTTATTCAGACTTTGCTTTTAAACTTTCTATGTATAATCACATAATGAATGCTGATTAGATAGTTTTCTGTCATATTTAATAAGTCCCAAATTCCAGTAGTGGTACTACCAAATATGGAAATGTACTTAAAGTAGCAAATTTCCATTTTCGGTTTTAAACAAAACAAAACAAATGATTCTTAATACAATTTTACAGTCTGGGTTTCTTAAAGATTCTCTTTTTGCTGTTGAGTCCCATATAAATTCGAGATTAAGTGTTGTCTCAAAGCTCAACTGTAGTTAAAATTTTAAGGCTGAATTTTCAAAGAAATTAAAACATGTGATCTCTTTCTTCTGTCTTCTGCAATGTAATGCTGCCTTTTAATCACAAGGATGCATGTGACTTGGACAGTACCAGAAATGTTAACGTTGATTTTTTGTTTGAATTTCTGCTTTTTTTAAGAGCGGATAATTTCCTTGGTTTTAAGGACAGGGGTCCTCTTACTATAACCCCTAGAGACAGACTTAAAATGCATGACATATGAGCTGAGTTCCCAGTAATGAACAACAAATTTTACAGCCTGTGTGTGCAGATGTTGGACAAAGCGCTTCATACTGGATTAACCGCAAATTTTCCTACAGCTGCTGTCTGCTCTTCCCTCCCATTTATCATTAGTGACTGTCACAGGCCAGATGTATAGACGTACAGTCAGTAGGGCAGACATCAACATTATTAGACCATTCTTTTTCTTTCATCATTCAGAACTGTTATACTCAGAGGGTCATCTAAGACATGGACTGTGTTACTGTAAATATGTATCCAGATGGCTGTGACATCAAATAGGACAGATGTTGCATTTGCATGCATCTGGCTGTGTGAGTGCAACATTTCACATGCTGACAAATTTTTATAGTTTGCAAACTGGTCAACACAAGAGATGTGGATTTGTCAAGAGAAGTCCTCTTATTCATAAAATATGCAGGTGGAGTTTGTGGGAATAAAACACAGTTTAGCAAGATACAGTTAATTTATACTTTCTTGCCTATATCCACTAATGGATGGCCCTTCCCTACCAGTGTTTATACCTTATAATTACTTATGAACAGCAGACATATGTGAAAGTTCTGTCTTATGGGATTCTGGCAGCCATTGTGGATTAGTGTGGTTGGCAGTGGATGGAAGAATTTGTGTTGAACATAAAACCTGCACTGACACAATAAACAAAGCCAGATAACCAGTGTAACTACTTTACTGAATGCTCAAAACTAACAGTAGTCAAACATAGTATACAACTGCATAAGCAATATTAAATAACAGCATTTACAATTGTTACTATTAAGACAGCATTGAACCTCTGACCACTATATTAAACAAACAGCAGCGTTATCACAACTGCCCACAGTACCAACCATGCCAATCAGAGCAGCATGCTACCATATACTCCAACCTGTAACCTAACCAAATCCACAATTGAAAGGGGGAATAGAGGGTTCCTTAGTAAAATAAGATCTCTCTAATACCACTGCATAAGACTGGATGGACTGTATGTATTTTAGCTACATCCATTTTTAACATTTATACTAATTTATTTCTTCCTTCCTCGTGTGTGTTTGTGTGTGTGTGTGTGTGTGTGTGTGTGTATATATATATATATATATATATATATATATATATATATATATATATATATATATATATATCTATACATACATATATAAATATTGTAAACATTGGCTCTAGATGATCATCAGTGTTGAAGTGACACCTGACCCCATGTGCAAAAATGGGAAAAATGAGTTGTCTATATATATATATATATATATATATATATATATATATATATATATAAATCTCTTTCTCTCTCTCTCTCTCTCTATATATATATATATATATATATATATATATACAAATCTCTCTCTCTCTCTCTCTCTATATATATATATATATATATATATATATATATATATATATATATATTTATATACAAATCTCTTTCTCTCTCTCTCTCTCTCTCTCTCTGCTATCTCTGAAAAAACAAAAAAACAAAAAAAATCTTGCTTTTTTCCCACTTTTCTGAGATTTAAAAAAGTTCAGTTACAGGCTTGCTGTTCTTGAACTGTTTGTAAGTTTCTGTGAGGCCATTTTTTGCTTGGGCTAAAGGGAAGTTTCTCTGTTGATCAGTGGCAGTGAAAAACATTGAGCAGCCTGCCTGCCCCTGTGGGAGTGGTTACTGACTTGAAACTGTAGTTTTATTGGCCATTTTGGGTCAATTCCAAAACTCCTTCATCTTCCTCTCTTTAAACCTGGTTTCCTCGTGGTTTTGGCATCTTTTCAGGCTTGTTGGCTCTTGGTGAAGCACCCACCAAGAGGAGAAAACACTGAGAGAAGAAAGTAGCCACTTTTGAGATTTTAAGTATTTTTCCTCTGTTTATTTGCTAAGTTTGGTTCTGCATAGCCGCCTATTTTGAGCATTTTCTGGCTTGATAAACTTGATTTCTGCATTAGTAACTGTATTTAGAGCACAACCTAGAGCTGTTTACTGAATTTCCTGTTTGCACTTATTTTTAAAATCGTTTTTTTCTCAAAACTTGCATTTTATCTGTCTTTGTCCTAGCACTCTTGTGTGGGGTCATTTACTGCACTGTTATAACTTGTTGATACTTGTGAACCTCTGCTATCTCTGAAAAAACAAAAAAACAAAAAAATCTTGCTTTTTTCCCACTTTTCTGAGATTTAAAAAAGTTCAGTTACAGGCTTGCTGTTCTTGAACTGTTTGTAAGTTTCTGTGAGGCCATTTTTTGCTTGGGCTAAAGGGAAGCCTCTCTGTTGATCAGTGGCAGTGAAAAACATTGAGCAGCCTGCCTGCCACTGTGGGAGTGGTTACTGACTTGAAACTGTAGTTTTATTGGCCATTTTGGGTCAATTCCAAAACTCATTCATCTTCCTCTCTTAAAACCCTCTTTTGAGTGGTTTTGTGCGTTTTTGTGCATAGTGCAACAGCGGGCAGTGCTGCCTAATTGGGTTTAAACTATTCCTGGCTCCACAAAGTCTGCTCTTCACTTTTTCCCTTAGAACTGCTCTATCTCTCAATTTAAACACCATATTCTCATTCTAAGGCCCTTCACTGGTCCAATTAAGTAATCCTAGAAGTTAGCACTATTAAACCATAAGCACTACTTACTCTTATACTCTCTATGATTACCCTGTCCTCTATTGGTCCGTCTTAAATTCAGTTTCCCTATATTACTCTAGCATGTCCAAAGGTCAGTCAATGGTTTCCTCTCCAGTCCAGTTGGTGAATCTGGGAATTTTGAGGCAATGTTAACAACTGTCTCATGTACACGGACAACCCTCTCCTCCTCCAAACAGGTTCAAATATATGTGAGAGATGCAACTATTTAGCCAAACTGGAGGCTGAGCTCTCTCATCTCAAAACTGGTGTAACCAGTCAGGAGGAGAAGGTAACCTCACACAACACAATTCCAGTATCACATAGTCCCAGCACATCAGCGAACCAAACACATAAATACACAAAAACATACTCGGAGGCTCTAAATAAAAATCTACCTAAGCAACAGAGACCTCCAAAGCAGACATCCAAGCAAATGCTACCTCAAAACAAAACACACACAACACATAACCCACAAAGTCAGTGTGCCAAGCAGCCACAGCCCTTAAGGCTGAATAACACACCTGATACTCTTGTAATAGGTGAATCTATTGTCAGACACACTGACGTCCCGCTCACCAGGCTGAATAAAGAGAAGGTCACGGTGAGCTGCCTGTCGGGTGCTAGGATCCGCCACATAACGCAAGCACTCAGGTCACTCCAAAGCAAATACAAATATGACTCAGTCATTGTACATGCTGGTGTGAATGACCTGAAACGTACCTCCCTGGACTACATGAAAAGAGACATAGAGGAGCTCTTTGATCATGTAGCCCAGGCTGGTATGACCCTGACCTTGAGCAGCATCTTACCCTCACCTAGAATGATGCCACAGTACAAAGACAAAATGATCGATTTTAACAATTGGCTAAAATTTTGGTGTCATTCAAAGGGGACCCAGTGTCTGTCAGTCTGGGATGACATGCTCGACAAGCCACATTGCTTCGCTAGGGATGGCTTGCACCTGTCACCACTGGGCTTTCGGATATTGGCAAAGGCTCTTGCCACCCCCATAGTGCCTTTTTTAGGCAAGGCTCAAAAGTCAAACCCACCCTCATAGACAGCACAAGAAACAAGAAACTAAGGGTAATGCTGCTTAACGCCAGAAGTCTTAACCTCAAGATGCACGCACTCGAAGCTCTCCTCAGTATGGAGAACATCGATATCTGTGCAGTGACAGAAACCTGGTTCAAGGCTCCAGAGAGCACCCCAGCACTACCAGGCTATACCTCATATCATGCTTTTCGGCCCCAAAACCCGGACCGAACCACAAAAGGAGGGGGAGTTTCCATATTTATCAAGGATATCCACACCTCCAGGTTAGTGGCATTGCATGAAGTATCGGAGACCATCCATGTGCAACTAACAGTGGGCAAGACTGCTTTTCAGTTTATAGCATCCTACAGACCACCCTCTCAAAGTCAGGAATCCCACTCGGCTTTCCTGAAAACATTGGAGAACATGAAGATCTCTCTGAACACCATTATATTGGGCAACTTCAACTACCCAAACATTGACTGGGAGCACTACTCAAGCCCCATCACTTTAGCCCAAAGGTTCCTGGAAATTATAAACTCAAATGCTATGGAACAACTAGTCACCACTCCCACAAGAGGGGACAACATACTAGACCTGATCATTACCAACATGGGGACTCTATGCTCCACACCAGAAGTATATCCCTCATTGGTAAGATCAGACCATAAATTCATTTCACTGGATGTCCACATCCCGACCCCACCCCCAGCCCAGAAAACCACAGTGAAAAACTTCTCAAAAGCAAACTTCTCACTTCTCAAAACTGAAGTGGAATCCTTGAAGGCCCCAGGGCCAGTGGAAACTACGGCCCAAACTGCAGAATCCTATATAAATGCATTCTATGGACATCTCCAGGAATGCATGGATCATGCTATCCCAAACAAAACCAAGACCCAATCATCCAAAGGCAGGCGTCCAGTCTGGTGGACCCCTGCCATAAATAAACTGTACAACAGAAGGAGGAAGCTACTACATGATAGAGCAAAATCCCTAATAGGGAAGGCATCTCTGATCAGTACTAGCAAAAAATTACGATCCCTCATAAAATCCTCCAAGGCCAGCTTCGAGAGAAAAATTGCACAGGACACCAAAGACAATCATAAGGCTTTTTTCAGTTATGTTAGAAACCTGGGATGCAACTCCCAGACTTGTTCTGAGTTGATTCTAATTGACAAAAAATACACTGAACTCACAGACATCACCAATATCCTGGCAGACAGGTTCAGTGCAAACTTCTCCACCCCCCCCGCCCCAAAAGAGCAAGTATCTATCCCGGCAGAGGGCTGCCTCCCAAACATCTCTGATGCTCAGATGAAGGCTGCCCTCTCCAAAGCAAAAAACACTGCTTCCATGGGACCAGATGGCATCCCAGGTTGCATCCTACATGAACTCCAAGAGGAACTAATCCCTCAAATAAAACAACTATACAATCTCAGCCTCACTACAGGATATGTGCCCACAGAATGGCATACAGAAACAGTGGTCCCACTCCACAAAGGTGGAGCCTCTATGGACCCTAGAAACTATCGCCCCATAAGCCTGACTAGCTTAGTCTGCAAGGCTATGGAGAGGATCATCACGGAGCTCATAAACAAAGACACTGGGGACCTACAGACACTAGATCCTACCCAGTTCGGCTTCGTCAAGGGCAGATTCTGCCTTTTGAACCTGGTTGACTTCTTCAAAACAGTCACCAAAGCCATGGATGAAGGGAAGGTAGTCCACACAGCCTATCTGGACCTTGCAAAGGTATTTGACACAATACCCCACTCGGGCATCATAGATAAGCTATCCAGCTTAAATATAAACCCCTATGTCACAAGATGGGTCACAAACTGGCTCAAAGACAGAACCCACAGAGTGAGAGTTGCTGGAGCCATGTCAGACTCGAAACCGGTCACAAGTGGTGTCCCACAGGGTTCTGTCCTGGGACCACTCTTGTTCGGTATATACTTTTCCGAGGTACAGGCAAACGTGGGAGGACTATGGCTCACCAAGTTCGCAGATGACTGCAAACTGGGCGCCATAATCAACTCTCCAGCTGACACAAACATCCTTCAAAAAGGTCTCACAGAGACAGATAACTGGTGCCAGCACCATGGTTTAAAGCTAAATGCCAAAAAATGTATAGTCATACCCTTTGGCAAAAACAATGTGCCCACAAGTTACCACATAGGCAGTAACCCGTTATGTACAGAGAAAGTTATTAGGGACCTGGGGACCCAAGTTGATAGCAATCTCTCCTTTGAAAACCACATTGCCAAAGTGGTTAGAAAGACCTTCTACATAGCCCACCTCATCATGAAGGGTTTCACATCTAGATCAAGAGAGGTAATCGTGCCCCTTTATTCATCCCTCATCAGGCCCATCATAGAATACAATGCCCCTTTTGGGATGTACCTTACCCGACACCTGCAGCAATTAGAAAGACCCCAAAAGTAACTCACCAAGAGGATCAAGGGTCTCAAACAGATGCCATATGCTGCTCGGTTAAAAAAACTCCAGCTCTACTCAGTTGCATACCGCCTACTTCCAGGTGATCTATGCCTGACATACAAAGCTATGTCAAATCCAGAATTAATGGACATGCTCCACCTCAGTAAATCTAAATCCCTTAGAGCCACACACTCGAGGGACTTGAACCTCAGCACAGAAATAAATAGAACTTGCTGGAGGGACAGGTTCATAACCCAGAGGCTCCCTTCGCTCTGGAATAGAATTCCAGTTCATGTGAGGCAGAGCACCTCACTGAATCTCTTCAAGAAGAATCTCGATAGGTGGATGGGGGATCGTAGGTTTGTCCCAGGGATTACTCCTGTGTTACTATTAGACAGAGGCACAGTAAACTAAACCTTAAAAAGGGCACAGTATACTCAAATCAAGGGGTGGCGTAAGCCATACAGAATTGGGCTAGGCTTATAATTGCCCAGGGCAGATAGCCTAGTATGAACATATGAAGCTATGAACCTATATATATATATATATACAAATCTCTTTCTCTCTCTCTCTCTCTCGATATATATATTTATATATATATATATATATATATATATATATATATATATATATATATATATATATATATATATATACAAATCTCTTTCTCTCTCTGTAAATATATATATATGTATTATATATCTATATATATATATATATATATATATATATATATATATATACAAATCTCTTTCTCTCTCTCTCTCCATATATATATATATATATATATATATATATACATATATATATATATATATATAGATAGATATGGGTCCACTTCACATGACTGAATCTCAAAATACTGAATTTCATTTGAATGAGTCCACAATACCTAATTTTTAAAATCAGCAAGAAAACCCAAAAGCAGTGAGTGTGTTCCAGCAGCAAACCTAAGCAGAATTCCAAGCAAAACCACAGCTAGTAACAGGCAGAAAGGCAAGGCTCAACAGTTGTAAAATCCACAAGTTTGATTAAAAGTTAACACTTTCACAGTGTTCACCACAGCTTCATCAAAGCTGTGGTGAACACTGCGAAAGCGCTAACTTTTAATAACATTTGTGGATTTTACAACTGTTGAGCCTTGCCTTTCTGCCTGTTACTAGCTGTGGTTCTAATTTTCAAAATACTGAAAACTCATTTGACTGAGTCTCATTATACTGAAAGCTTACAATGCTGAATTTCAAAAGAAGGAATTTTAAGCTATAGACATACCCCCGGATTTATGAAGCTCGGCGCAAGTCCGGCGTAAGGCTTGCGCCAGCCATGCGGCGTAGATGTGGAGTAGATACGCTAAATGAATATTAATGAAGGTGCGCAGCTGCCACAGCCACGTGCATAGGAAACGTGCGCAAGTGCAAGGGGTGTATAGAAGTTGCGCAGAGAGGCGTGTCAATGTCGGCTTTTGAGGAGCAACCTAAACTGCTGAATATTATATTCCGCCAGCAATAGTAATCGTACCTATCAGTGTCCGTGGAGACTGAAACGTATGCAAAGCAGAGTCCCTGCAAACAGAAAATGAAGAGTCAAACACAAATGCATGGTAGGGAATAATGGGTCCCTACCCATGAACAAATGACAGGAAAACCGTATGCCTGTAGTCCAACATAGTGTTGATAGCTATACCATGTGGAAGTGAAACGTATCAGATGTTAGAGCACCGCCAGTAGGTACGTCCAGTCCAACGGAGAGGGTCACCAGCCGACCCATAATTTGAGGGAGGGAACATAGCTGTGCAGATGTGTCCATAACAAAATACACGAGGAGAAATGTAGATATAGGTAGTGACCGTATGTCTGAATCATATCCCACAAGCCATGTAATAGTCACATACAAAAGGTATGTCCGTATTTCACATACCAAATGTGATAGGAAATAGCATATGCATGTAAACGAAACAGAAGGAGCATATAAATGAGCCATAATAACACAGACACATGTAGGCCAAAAGGAACAGTATGATCCGTACAGTCGACCAAGATTACCACCTGTCCCACTTTGCGAGCGACAGTCCCTCTGTGGGCAGATGTGTCCTGACACAAACATGTAAAACTGGCAAATGTCCAGAGCATATAGGACATAATTCCTCCGTAGACATCATGCAATAGTTGCATTAAACATATTTCACTGGACGTATAATGCATAAATGTCATAACAAACAGAATAAGATAACGAAATGCTACAAGAATAAGCTTAGATATAGGCAAGAATTGTAAGTTCTATCTGCCGAACTGACCTTGGGTATGTGTCGGCCTGTAAAATATGCTGTGTGCACCGCAACTGTCACAGTAGGGTTGCCACCCTTACAAATGGCCAAAGTGGGACATGTTTGGTACAGACATCAGACTGTACAGGCCGACACATACCCACGGCCAGTACAAAGGACAGAACATAACTGTTTTGCCTACAGAAAAGCGTATTCCTGTAGCATTTTAGTTGCTTATTCTGTTTCTCATAACAGTCAGGTATTTCAGATACAGAATTAACTGTTTAATGCAACTATCACATAAAATATAAGAAATATGTTTGCCCTAAAATCTCAGGACATTTGCCATGTTGACAATTACATGTCAAGACACAACTGCCCAAAGAGGGGCTGTCCCTCGCAAAGTGGGACAGGTGGTAAACCTATGTCACACTGTGGCCAATTGAAAAGGTGGAAACACAACCGTTGACTGTGGGGAGGCAATGTCCACAACGGTCGAACATGTGTAAGGAATAGCTTGGACATAGGAAAAGGTGCCATCCTACCAATGAGTAGAACAGGCTGGCAAAATCCGGAAGTCAGCTGTATAATCCGAATGCGTATGTGACACAGTCGAACGGGTAGTACCCGGATAACCAACCAAGTAATGAAAGTGAAGTAAGGGCGTGTACCTATGTGCGTGAGGTATAGCATATGGAAAGCAAATATGGCAGGGTAGTCCACACAACCATAAAGGTACCCGACACATGTAGGGTAGTCAATGTGTAACTCTGGCCATGTCATGGGCCAACAACCAAAGTAGTGCTCTATGGGGTGTGAGTAATTCGCATGTGAGGGGTGTGTGTTTAATGGTAAATTCCTCAAAGGCATTACTTGTGTCATATGCAGAAAAGGTGAACCGGAGGTGTATGAGGGGGCAGCGGGTGAAGTGGAAAGAAACGCAACCTCATGTAGAAACAGCTGCAAGACAAGCAGACAGGCCATAGTGTAGAACACAATCTCACAAACATATGAATATGGAAATATGCGAGACAAATGTATAGATACGGCACCGTCACATACCCACAGATGGGTCCTGATGGAACTGGCCATAACAAACGCAACACACCTGGATGCATAATAGCCTACCCAGCATACCCTCCACAACACACAACCTGCCACCATACCAGAACGTCCACCAAATCCAGCCGTACTTGGTCCACTGGTTTGTTGCAGAAACAGCTACACACAGTGACCCCTATGCATATGTAGTAGGTATTGTCACCCTAGGCAGTGTCAGGATTGCAAACCATGTATCCCCTGCAGGTAAAACCCCCTGCACGTTTTCGTGCAGCCACAAAAATCTTCGTTATCTAACTTGTTTTGGTTTTGACCAATTTTTGGGATAACCCTCACGGGATGACCAACTTGTGTAAATAGTAGAATGGGTATGACGACATGATGTCCAATCCAGTAGATATCTAGACACAAGTCAGAACGTGCTGTGGAGGTCCATGACACTGTCCAGCCCTAAGTGGGCATGCATAACCTACCACCCAGGATAAAATACCTTCCCGTGACGCACATGTCCAGACATGAATAGGAGAGGAATATAATGCACACATTCGCAAAGTGGAAAACGGCATGAGGGCGAGGAAGACACTACATAAACAGGTCAACCCTGATCAAGTGTGAGGGACACTGACTGTGTGCAGTCGTGACTGACCATACATGTCAACCTGTGTGAGCAAGATATCTGGACAGAGCTGTGAATATAAGTGAGACAAAGGTCCAAAATCAGGGACAATCTGTAAACATATCTCTTAGAAACAGAATTTGACAGAATAACAGTTTGCACATTGGCATTAATGTCTGGAGTATGAAGTCTAAAACCCAACTGTCTGTCAGCACGTTCCAACTGCAGTCTTTAATGCTGAGCTACTGCTGTGCCAGAACACAACAGCATATTACAGAGGTTTGTGCCATACCACTCAACTGTCCGGATATTCGCAGAATGACTAGGGTCACCACCTGGCCCACTTTGCGAGTAACAATCCCTCTGTAGGCAGTTGTGTCCTGTGAAAAAAATCAAGACATAGCAAATGTCCTGAGAGTTTATTTCCTAATTTACTTTAATAGTCGCATAAAACAGTTATTTTATATATGAATCCTCAATATGTTATGTGAAGTAGCATAAGCAATTCAAATTTTACTAGAATAAGCTATTATATGTACAAAAAAGGTTAAAGTTCAGTACTATGCATGGCTGTAGGTATGTTTTGTCCTGGAAAATCTGACATCTCTACAGAACATGTCCCACTTTGGGCAGTCGAAAAGGTGGCAACCCTAAGAATGACCACAGGTTCGCCCATAGTGTTGGTGTGTGCCTCTGACAATCTGCACCAGTGTGGTAAATAGCTGAGGATTGACGTCACTAAATAATGAGAAATATCCTGAGTATAAGACTCCACAACCTGCAGAAAAGTCATACTAATGCAAAACCTAGCATTCTATCAACATTCTAAGCTTGTAAGAGCAATCGTTAAAATGTGTTCCTAATTGTCCCCCCCATCGTGTAGGTTTTGCACAGGTTTGGTGCTCTAAGAGGTTGAGAGGTATGTTCTGTACATATTTACAGGAACAGCCCTTCACACTTGTGTAATGTACAACTGCATACCTGTAGTCACTTCATGTCCAAAAATAATAATCCCCATATGACCGTATACAAGTAATAGTCAAATATGAATGGGAACACCCCTCATCGTGGAGTATGGACTATAACAACCCCACCCATAATATGTAAGGCCAACAGAATAAGCTGCTGACAGGTGCCCAAACACCTGTGTCTATAAACACAGGTAAAACCTCAAAATAGGGAGATAATCCCTGTCCATATGCTTCGTCTGACATTTGACCTTGGCCAGGGAAGTTCCGTTCACCAGGTGGACAAGCCTAAACCCAGATCATTACATGAACACCCTGACAATCAAAGACCTGTATGTGGCTGGGCTATATGCCTTGGTGTTCTGCATATCCTCGGAGTGATTAACAATACAGCCGGAGTCCACAGCAGTAGGCAATAGGGAATGTGTAATATGTAGTACCGCCTTTTTCCCAGCAGGAGAATGGATGCCTGTGTCGTAGGTGAAGTGGTGAGGCATATTTTGAGGTAGCTAAGTACTATGGGTATGCATATCAATGAGGGAGAACACCAATAGAATAGTGGTTCCGGTATCCGGCCAACGTGAATGAAGTCCCGGTTGACCTACGACCACTGCACATATAACCTGAAAGTGTAATGAAAGCGTTCGTGCAGTACACACATTTAAATATGAAAAGGTGAAAGTGTGTTTCGCAGTAGTCCGTAAACTGGAATACAGATATGTAACTGTTACGGTCAGAATTATGAAAGTTCACGGAAGCACAATTATCTATGAAACACATGTAACCCACAATAAGGATATGCAAGTGCGCCTGCGCGTGTGTAATCCACTCACAGAATAGAAAATGAATGGTGTTTTCCCCACGTTCTATGTACATGGCTCATACCTGTTAAACCTGTAAAGTACGAAACCGGACAAAGCCATGACAACAACTGGTACAAATAGGGACAATCCCCAGATATTGCCCTAACAAACATAGAAAGTGGATAGAATAACAGGTGTGTCACTAGCATGGATTCTCTGAAAGGTATGAAGTCATAACCTTTAATGTTTGTCATTATTTACCAACATCAGTCTTTAATGATATGCCACTAACTTGCCAGATAGACACAAGGTTATGAAAAACAGACCAAAGATAAGAGGCAAACAGCTGTACATGCAGCGGAAATCTGTACAGTTGAAAGGTATGATATGGAGATATATATACACATATATCCACAGACATAATCCAAAGCAAATTACGAGATGAGGAATGTACAGACATATGTATATATGTACATATATAAATCTATACACACACGATACATGAATAGATATATACACAACAAACATATGTCCCTGTACATATAACACATGTATATAAATAGGTCACGGTATAGCTAATATGGATAGACAGACAGACATGCATGAAAGGAGAATACACCGATGGTTTCCAAAGCATTGCCCGGAAAGTACCAGTGTGACAGGGCCTGCAAATTCTACACGTTAAACATGAATATAGGTGTCCTTTGCAGGTCCCCAAAAATTGATCCTGTACGAAGTGCCAACCATCATTGATGCAAAAGAAGTCACACCTGCAACTACGATATAGGTGTACATGCAACAGTAGCAGGTGCAAGGGGTCGACTGAATGTATGACATACGGGCTGATATCCGCAGAGTGGGGAGTGCTCAGAAGTGTCCTCACACTTTATTATCACTCACATTAAACATGTTTAATGGGTACTGTGGAGGTGTGTCAGGTATGGGAATCATGGGTATGCAGAATTGGGCCAAGGTGTTGGTTGGCACAGATCTATTAGGTATGCCCCATGGGAATGATCACTATACCTATGTGGGTATAGCACATGCCTACATTCTCCAAAAAGGTGCAACCCATCTACTGGATATTGTGTAAACCATTGGGGGAAGATGTAGGGACCTATATCAGTGTCATGTAGGCAATTATCATGGATGGACACGCATACGACCAAGATGGTAACCATACCTGCCAGAATGTCAGAATAAGACAGCTGGACTAAGGCATAGTACACGACAGACAAATAGGGACTATATTAAATATACCTCAGACAAAGTCAGACCATTGATAGAATAATTGAGTAGTCAGGAATGCGAATGTTATGAGAGTTAGTAATCATGAAATAGAAATGTCAGTCATGATTACCTAACCGCACTGTCCATCATGGCTTGCCAGCAATCTACCAGAAAGGCACATTATCATGACAAATGTAACAGAATCATAGGTCAAACCCCAGGTATACCCATAATGTGTACAGGTGAGAGGTATGAAGGTAACCCGTCCTAATGAAATGTACAGAACTAGTGATACTAGGTGGACAGGTGAGAAGAAAGACGTCAGGACAAATGACAAAACATGTACAAGTCATAAGCATGTTTGTCCACAAATGTGAATTACAATGTATGGCCTGTGAAAGTCAATGTGCAAGGTTAATAGACTCAAAAGACATGTGTCCCTCAGGGTGTCATGCAGTGTCACCGATACAGTGTCCAGTCCCCCATACTCGTACGTGAGCTCTGCCACTGACGGAAAGTGCAAATACCGGCGTACACATAAGGTACATGATGGAATAATTAGTGTCGATAAACACCTGTTGGCCTGTGTGAGGAATATAACCTAGTGGGTGGGTGTGCCCTGCAATAGGAATGTAATGGTAACTGGCCTGTGATGGCGCCATGTATTGTGTGTATTGGCGTAAGGAAATTGATGTCCAGTATCAGAAAAATACCTCGCAACTGTACGAATGTGCAGATGTATGCCTCATATGTGTGGTGTCTTCCTCTCACAATCTGTACCTGTCTGCCAAATACCTGAGAACTGACGTCATTAAATAATGATAAACATATGTGTTTAAGACCCCAAATCCCTCAGAAAGGTCATACTAATGCAAAACCTATAATACTGTCAACTATCTACGTTTGTAAGAGCAATATGTAGAATCTGCCCCTATCTGTCCCCATCATGTTAGGCTTTGTACAGATGTTTTGCACTAGGAGGTTGATAGGTATGATCTGAAACAGATACATGTCTGAGGAAACAGCATTATCGACTGCAACATAACTCAGAAGATATGAAAAGCGCTGCAGTAGGAAGTTCATCCGCAGCACAAATAGACATAGCACACAGCAAAGCCTAGGCCA